>NW_017299312.1:139162-161998 GCF_001594075.2 Trachymyrmex cornetzi
AATTTAACTCGTGATATTACTGCGGTAGTTTAGTAGAGTTAGCGTTTCAAGACCAGAAATTTTTCGGCGCGCGTTTCTGTGGGACTACATACGTAGTATATAAATTCACATAAGAATCATTAAGATCCAGCTAGACCGTGTAAGGCTTCGATTCTATAGTTTGTGTTATCTAATAAATTTGTTCACTTTTGTAATTTTCATCTCATGATTGACTCTCTCAACTGGTTTATACTGTTGCAATAAGTTGGAATGAAATAAATCTAGTTTGTTTTACTCCAACTTATTAAACCAATTGAAAATATTCTTTGAAAAACAGATCTTTAGTTTTATAGTTGAGTCTAGAGTCAAGTATGTACTAAAGATTGTAAAATTTACAGTTAGCATTGAAACATCGACAAGGCAAAAATCATAAAATGCGCATTGTTGCATTTATCGGAAGTCCAATAGACATCGATGAGAAGGAATTAGTCAAGTTAGCGAAACGTCTGAAAAAGGAGAAAGTGAACGTTGATGTCATAAGTTTTGGCGAAGAGAGCATTAACAACGATGTACTAACTGCCTTTGTTAATGCATTGAATGGCAAGGACGGCACGGGAAGTCATCTTGTCACTGTTCCACCAGGTCCGCATTTATCAGATGCCCTGATCTCTTCTCCTATAATTCAAGGTGAAGACGGAATGGGTGCAGCCGGCATGAGTGGTGCCGCGTTCGAATTCGGGGTCGATCCAAATGAAGATCCTGAGCTGGCGTTGGTCAGTATCTGTGTTTTATTGAGAATTTCTTTTCTCTCGTGTAATTAGTGTTAATTTTGTGTGCTTCATATGATTCAGGCTTTGCGCGTTTCTATGGAGGAACAACGGCAACGTCAGGAAGACGAGGCACGTCGTGCACAGGCTAATGAGACTGCCGCTAATAAACAACCAGAAACTATAAAGGAAGCTCCGAATGAAGAAGCTATGTTAAAACGTGCCCTTGCCATGTCCCTTGAAGGTGCAGACGACTCTACTGCCGCTAGTGATAATACTGCTCCAAGCAGAAGCAACGTGCCGGACTTCACTAACATGACAGAAGAAGAACAAATTGCTTTTGCTATGCAAATGTCCATGCAAGATCAGCGTAAGTTCCTAACAGATAACTTAATGTGTAATTAATTATTCAGGGTGAATTAGTTGAACCAGTTTTTTACCCTATGAGAAAATTATCGATCACACCCAATTATTGACTTAATGATACAGATCGGATGCGTGCATAACATCGTGTGAACTGCTGGTTTGAGCGTGAAAACAGGCACGTTTGACATTGAGTTGTGAAAATTATTACAAGATATTACAAATGCGTCTTTTTCTCTGTGCGCCCAGCAATTCGCACGATGTATCCACGCGTCGGATCTGTATCACTAAGTCAATAATTAGATGTGAGGTCGATAATTTTCTCGTAGGATAAAAAACTAGTTCAACTACTCTGATTCATCCTGTATATAATATATTGACTACACTCATATATCACCAATAATCGGGTTTAATAACATCCGTACTTATTAACTCTTGACATAAAATATCATACAAACGCTAGTTAAAGCCGATTTATAATACTTGTTGTTAATTAAAACTCGAATGTTTATAGGCGTTTATTTTAGCATTAAATTATTTAATGTTTTGTATAATATATAATATTTTTGGACAAATGCATAAAGGTTGTACGAATACAAATTTACAATAATCATTATCTAATGCTTTATTATTTGCATTCGTTATATAGAAGAATTGGAATCCCAAAAGGAAGAAGCGATGGATGTGGAAGAGGATTACGCAGCCGTCATGTCTGATCCTGCTTTTCTGCAATCGGTCCTGGAGAACTTGCCAGGTGTGGATCCGCATTCTGAAGCCGTACGCCAAGCCGTTGGATCGTTACAACAAAACAAAGATAAAGATAAAGAAAAAGAGAAAGAGAAGGAGAAAGACAAAGACAAAGACAAAAAATAAATGGCTCCTTAGTGCACTGATATTTACACTTGTGGCTAAATTTGACATTTTCCATTATTGTGTATGATATATTGTAGCTATTATATCTTGCTTATGAAATATATTATCAATTTATTGAAAATGCCTAACTTAGTTTTAGTGATATCGCGTACGCGTGCGCGCGCGCAATTTGAGTCATTTCAATTGGCGTTTTTAACAGTACCAGTCTGTCAGACTGGTGCGATCAATAATTAACATTATGATAATATATATTGTATTATTTAAATACACTTTTTTAAGAACTTCACTCTCTTCTGCGAATTTATTATTTTGTCAGCTGTAAGACGGAGTGACTTGACCAAATCCGATTAATTTTAACGCTTGTTTCTACCAATGTTAATTTAAACTCTCAGTTCAGTTTGTTTTGCATCTTTTTTTTAATTCTTGGAACTGGAAAAAGATGAATATGTGTAAAGTTAAACCTAGATTAAAATTAATCTACAATAGTAGAAACAGGCGTAATTGATTCAATTCACCAGCAGAATTATTTTAAAAAATTCTATCTATATAATTTACTTGATATAATCTTTTTTATTGTAATGTTTCTTCAAAAAATGAATAAAACCATCCACGTTAACAAAATAATACAGACATGTTTAGTAAATTAATCAGATTTTAGTTCATACATTCCAAAATGATTGAGATCCTAAATATTCATTCACTCTCTGAGGAGCGTGAATGTGTATACAGATATATGTCGCATCTATGAAAGTGTGTATACACCTGTTGCTTCCCTACGACCTGATTTTCAACGTTACGTGATCCGAAACTTAATCTAATATTTCGTAACGTTTTCTGTAAAAGCACGTATCGTAGAGACATCGAACTTACTACGAGTTGCGTTTGCGCAATCGTAATTATTACAAATTCTCCGTCTCTTTTATAATTTGGAAGAAACGGTGGATTTCGCCCATGAATCTCGGTCCATGAAAATCCGCCAATTCACAAATGGCGCCGACGTTGGCATTCACGATAATCACGATGCGTTTTCTCGCCGCCAAGAGATTCGAATGACAAAATGGCGCCGCGAAGGAAGAGCGTTCAAACGTCGCGCAGGTCGTTGAACAACGTCTGCTACAAGGAAAGCAATTATTTGTGCTGCCTGAACGACTATCAGACGAGGGTTCGCAGGCGGGAGAGCCTTAGATATGCCAGAAGTCATGCGGTGAGTTTAAATCGACGGATCGCTCAGGATGTCACGATCTCATGACCGGCGTATCCGTTATGATTCGTCTTTAAAAAACCACTTTGCGTTTTGCCTCGTGGAAATTTTCCTAATTCGATACTCGCAGGTTCAACAGATGACTTGGATTATTTTGTTAAACTCGTTACTCGCCCTAAACATGTGATTGACGAACGAATGATATGATCGAACTAATAGGTTATGCTTGGCGGATTTACATGAATTTACGAGACACCCTGTATTTCTATATTTGAAAAAATTACGCTATAAAATTATAATTGTGCAAAATTAATGTCATTTACGTAAGGTCCTCACTTTGACAAAAAAAAATGTAATTGTAGTACTTATGATAGGTTTGTTTTTTTTATTCCTGTTCTGGAATGCACTAGAATTTTTTTTCACGCTTATGCCATGTACCAAACATATATTTATTTCATTTTAAGTGCAATTAAAAAGTATACTAGTTCAGATGTAAAAACGGATCTTTTACACCTCAGTGTCTCAATATTTGATAAATGCATAATTACATTATTTCAGTATAATTGATTATAGCTATAGAATACTATTTATAATTTATTACATCATTGTGTGTCACGATATAAATAGAAAATAACCACGTGGTTATCGACAACGAAGCAACTGACAACTGTAAATAATAAGTGTTCACATTGCTTTTTGCATTCAGACTTTTTCTCTCTCTTCAACGCTCCAAATAGATTTCGTTATAAATGTAAGTTTTCAAGAATTTTAAGAAACATGATTAAATGTTTGATGAATAATATTGTGATGAGACACGATGAGGCACAACAAGTATTATTTGATACATTTGTAATGTTTCTATAAGCAGCGTTGCTGTTTCGTATAGATAATTAGTTGATAATTGCTGTAACGCGCGCGACAAAACGTAAAAGTGAGCGGATGCTGTCTGCGTGGGCGATCCTCTCCTCCCTCTTTCTCTCCTCTACTCGTCCCGCAGCCCGCTCTCTCATTCAATCTATTGTCGGTAGCGCCGGTGGTCTCCCCCCTCCCCCCTCCCCCCTCGCCCATCGTCCTGGCAGATTTTGCCGCGTGTGGTATGGTGCGTTGGTGCGTAGCGCTGTGGTGCGTCTGTTGATGCTTACACAGTGCCGAACAGTCGAATGGTCGAGCGTCATTCAGTATTAGTCGGCTTCTCCTGGGGACCCGGACCGTTCTCCGGTTCCTCCTCTCGCCTCTTTTTCTCCCTCTTGGTTTTTCCTCCGCGACGCTAGATATCGTTTCTCGCGTCTGCACATTATTTTTGTCCGATTAATCTAATTACCGTGTGCGCGGTCTCCGTCTCTAGTCCGATCTAGTCGTGCGGCAAGCGGTTTTATGAAATCTCATCGTCATCGCGATTGTCACTCTTTTTGCACGACAATTCTGGACCCCACGTGGCGTGGAGAATATCTCATTGTTCGAAAAATCAATCCGAGGATCCGTGAAACCATACGAGAAAGTGAACAGGGAAGAAGAAGAAGAAGACGTTCCTACCGCTACTTTTTCCACTCGATGATGGTGAATCACGGCGTAGAGTATTGGGCGTAGACGATCTACCACCGGAAACGGGAAAGAGTAAATTTGGTGGTGAAGCGGGCAACAAGGGAAGAAGGCGAGTGAGTTGAGACTTTGAGAGGCAGGAACGGGGCCTCTCGTTTGTCGCACCGCGCGGAGGCGCAATGCCGTCACGGCTTATTTTGTAGCTAACGGAAAAACGTAGGATGACTGGATCTAAACCACGTCGTCGTACGTGATCGCTCTTGGTGCGACACTTGTCGCGTTCGTATTTGAAAAGAGAAGAGGTCAAGCTAACACACACACAGAAGGTTTAATAGCGTGATAACAAATATTTTTCATCGTTCTGCCTAAAATTTAGAGGTCAGAGTTTACAGAACGCTTTTGTACTGAACGGAGCAGAAGTGGACGGAGTATTTTAGAGGAAAGAGGCGTCTCTTCGTCTACCTTGACTCCAATCTTTCGAAGGAAAAAGCGGAAGATAGCCTTCTTTCTCCTTTTGTGTTCGTTTAAGACCTCGGGGTCAAGGCATCGGGGAATAAACCAGCAAGACTGGTCCGTGCAAAATTGTTCGCTGCCCGACGGCATTATATACACCGTGAAATTATATCTCTGGGGGAGGCGGAAGCATAATCCTGGACGATCCATGGTTGCCGATCTGCGACGATGCACCTTCGGTATCGATCTCGTTTGCAAGTCATCGGAATTGAAATAGGCTTGGTGTATTCGATCAGTGGGTCGACACACAGCTCAAACGAAGAGTAGCAACGTATCGAAAAAAAAAGAAGAAAACACTAAAAGATGAACTCCTGCTTTCCACATTTGGCGATATTGAATCCGCGAAATGCGAACAAATCGAGGGACCGGCTCAACGACGAGTGTAACGTCGTAAATGCCGAGGACATCCGGATGCGATCGAGGACTCCGACGTTATCGGGAAAGAATGACATTTTCCAAGACTTGGATTTGTATTACGTTCGACAGATCGCACGAAATTCGAAGGTAGGATCGCGATTAATGTTACTATCGATGACTCTGAAAATTCATTGCTGATTGTTTCACTGAGAATGAGAGATATCGTGTCTCTAAAAATATGGCAAAACGTTCCTTTCGCTTTCGAATCTTATGAATTGTTTAACAAATGATTATTGCAGATGATTTCGATCAAGCTGCGAGTAATATGACAATAAAGCTGTCGAGAAATAGTGCTGCAATGAGAGACAAATGTTTTGTATTTATGACTATAATTGTACAGTAAAATAATTATGATTAGAAGCTCCACTTTTATAATTACTATATTGTAACATTAGTAATAATAATTTATTTAGTTCTACATATTAAAGAATAATCATAATCATTTTGGATGCCAACTAAATATATTTCTTGGTATGTAGAAAATAAATATTATCATTACATGTGGAAAATAAATATTATTACTATTATATTAGAGAATAATATCTACATAAATGGAGCTTCTAATCATAATTTTACAATACAGTTAGGTATAATTATAAATACGACGAAACACTTTTCTTTCATCGTGCAATATGTTGGATAGAATTATTAACTTTTTATTGCTAAAAAACACATGGGAAGAAAAATCAGATGAGAGAGAGAGGGGGGAGAGAGAGAGAGAGAGAGAGAGAGAGAGAGAGAATTATACAGCAATTCTATCGGTTGAATTGATCGCCGATTAAGTTGATCGGTGCTTAGTCAAAGTCACCCTTGAATGTTTAATTTACGTCAAATATGTGCGAAGGGGAGTTGAGTTATTGTACGTGAGTGGCTGCCAACATTTCCTCGCGTTCGTTGTTCGTATTTTTAGACGTCGCATGTGGACATCACTTCGGTCAGACATACGGATAGTGAACGTTGTGAACAGATTTAAAATCTCAATCTCGAAATCAACGGGTATAATTTGCTGTACAGATGGTCTTGGTGAAAATTTTATGATGTATCAAATATTTATTACTCATTTCTGTTACCTATATCTCTCTTACTGTCTCATTTCGATACGGCGCGATCTAATACCCATTGATTTTACGACTCGCGGACGTATCGGACATCAAGTTGTTGCATCTTCAGGAGATACGGAGTGCGTGAAAAGAAAATGAACGGGCGTCGCGTGCGGTGACCATTACAGGCACACGGGGTATTGGATTTCTGGCGACTATTTTCGGCAGACAAGCAGTCGGGAAAGTGCCGGTGACGCGAGAGAAAGCGATATTGAGGGGGAAACACGTAGGGACATGAGGGATCGAAGGAAACTGAAACGAGATTACGTACATACAACGGAAGAATGCTTTGCGCTGGCGAAGCTTTGTTCACGTCGACGACGTGTACTCAGGCCGGTATTCATAGTCGGATCTTATATTTGAGACCGTCTTAAGTACAGTCTTAAGAAGTTATGAACCAATCAGAAGGTCGCATTAGCGTCTTAAGGGGATGCTGAAGCGACGGCCGAATTTGATTGATGTCGATAAAACAGATTTTTAATTCCAAATAAAATATTACATCAAGAAAACGTTACATATGTTAATTAAAACATTACGTACATTAAGCAAAATGATTAAATAAAACGTTACGTACATTTCTTGCTCTGCTATATCCTATATATCACTTGAATGTGAAGTTATGTACAAATCGTACTTCTCAAGCCATTTCTCTTGTGAGCCTCAGAATCATAATTTGAAGGTCTCATGATATTCTTATAATTATAAATTATTCAAATACGGAAAAGTACTTTTTGTTTGGACATATGCTTGCATCTATGTGAGAAAGAACCTACATGATTACAGAAAACTGTAATTTACAATTTTTTTGTGGATTTTCATACCGGTTTGGACTTTTCCGAAGGTATTTACGTTTTTTCTTTTATCTGGAGAAGGATTTTTTATTCTGTGTAAGGAAAACGATGTTATTTGAGATAAACGAAATAACGCTTCGTTGGTAACTAAGAACAGACTATGAATACCGGCCTTAACGTGTCCTGCGCGCGTCCTAGTGTGTCCAAGGGAAAATCCTGAGGGAAAAATCAAGAGAGATAATACACCCGCACGCGTAAATTGTATTACATCATATATTTACGTGAACTCGTTCGTCGCACAGCGCGCTTCGAGTTTCATCAAGACTCGTTACAGCACTGGCGACAGAGGTCAGGGATTAAATGTGGTCGCGGTTGCCCTTGCGTCGTTGCAAAATTCCTATCCGAGAGACGACGGAATATACGTGGATATATTCTTGATAGACTGCATCGCGGACCATACCCAGCATAAGGATGTGTCACAACGTTAGCGGAATACGAAATCGCTCGATGCGCGCAATGAATCATCTCTCGCATTATTGATTTTACTGATGCGTGCGTTATTTTCGGATCATACGCTTCATTCGGACATCACAGGGAATTAACAGATGCGTGCTAATAATGCGACGAGAGAAAAATCTCAAGAGAGGAGGATTTCACATTTAATGCATCTTGCATAATATAGATATGTCGAATACATTTTATATAAGATCGAGATGTATATAATATAAAAATA
Organism: Trachymyrmex cornetzi; assembly: GCF_001594075.2. Taxonomy (NCBI): domain Eukaryota; kingdom Metazoa; phylum Arthropoda; class Insecta; order Hymenoptera; family Formicidae; genus Trachymyrmex; species Trachymyrmex cornetzi. The sequence goes on from NW_017299312.1 coordinate 147,439, forward strand.
ATAAATATAAATGTGAAGGCTATAGGAGTCAACGCTGGTTGTAAACATAATATTTTAATAATACGTTTTATATAAAAAATTAGTACGTTTCAATTCAATTTTAAGTCATGTTCAGCCCATATCTCTTAAACATAACGCCACTAATTTGAAATATTGCATTATAAATCAATGTTCAAATTTCTTGAATGTGGTCGTCATGGAGCAAACGTGAGACCGTATTCTAATATTATAGTAAATGTTGTCCAACAACAGTTTCAAAGATGAGTGGTTATAAGAACTCAAGTTCATAAAATCCAGAACGGCCACAACCAGTTAATAATCATTGTAAATGAAGTCAAAAACTTCTTTCTCGTCACACATTAAAATTTAAAAGATTGAACATTCCAGAATAATCAAAACGTATCTTGTCGATTTAACAAACAGTCAAATAATCAAGATATATAATATTTAATATGCACATAAGAGAAAAAATTGCAAAAATTAATTCTTCGAACGTAGGATTCTTCCCAGCACATTTCATAGGGACAAATGGCGATCTCGTGCAAGCCGACTATAAAACGTTAGCCGTACGGATCGATATCCCGTAATGTTAGCGTTGGTTTTCCAAGGGTAGGAAGGAGGAGCACACAAGCGAGCCAATTTGTCGAGGTGAACGTCACCCCTTCGTACATTCGCCCACTTCCCCGAAGAGTCGTTATTTCAGTCCGTTTCTGCGTTCTGCTACTAGCCAGCGTCGCGAGAACCGCGCCGATTTATTTACGTTTTCGTGAAGTTTGTTTCTGCCTTGAAGTGGAACTTCCATTCACCTGGCCCGTGTCGTGCACGATCGGCTACGTAAACGCGACGATACTGTGCTTTTTTACATGTCGAAATCTCAAAAACGGACGAGCCAGAAAACCACGTTCTCCCAGGTTACACTGTTTATATACTACATATGTACACTGAGAAAAATATATGGCTGGAGTCGTTGAAATTCTGGTTAAAAATGGATGAATCAGAATTTTCTGGAATCTTCTGGTTGAGATAACCAGACTTCTAATCGTTATTTTTCTCAGTGTATATATACTACTACGTATATACTGTTGAAATTAATTGTCTGAACAGTGCGTCATTACATTGGTGATTTCTTCAGATTATTCTTAAAATTAGTGTGACAATATTAATATTAATCAATTAAATTAAACTAATTGTTATAAAGATTCCTTTTTTATTAATACAATAATAATAAATATAAACGTGAAGGCTATAGGAGTCAACGGTGGTTGTAACATGCATAATATTTTAATAATAAATTAATCCAAAAATTGGGACGTTTCAACTCAATTTTAAGTCATCTTTAGCCTATATCTCTTAAACATAACGCCGCTAATTTGAAATATTGCATCGCAATATCCAAATTTCTTGAATGTGGTCGTCATGGAGCAAACGTGAGACAACGAGCCGTGAATGTTATTCAACAACAGTTTCAAAGCTGAGTGGTTATAAGAATTCAAGCTCACAAAATCCAGAACCAGTTAATAATCATTGTAAATGAAGTCAAACATTTCTTTCTCGTCACACATTAAAATTTATAAGATTGAACATTCCGGAATAACCAAAACATGTTTTGTCGGTTTAACAACAGTCAAATTGTCTCACGTTTCCTCCATGACGACTACATTCAGGAAATTTGGATATTGATTTGCAATGCAATATTTCAAATTAGTAACGTTATGTTTAAGAGGTATAGGCTGAAGATGACTCAAAGTTGAGTTGAAACGTCCCAATTTTTTAATTAATTTATTATTAAAATATTACGCATGTTTATAACCAACGTTGAATCTTATAGCCTTCACATTTATATTTATTATTTTTGTGACAATATTAGTTTCACAATTCTAAATATAAATATAAATTATTAATGCCGTAATGCATGTGTAAAGCCACAATTTTTAACACTTTGACAATAATTTGAAGAAATAATCGATATAGCGGCGTAGACAATTATCCAGACAATCAGTTTCTGAGTTTCCGTGATTGTATATTTATTACTTATAAAACGTACACAATTTGAAAATTCTACAATTGCAAGATACTCTACTTGGAATTGCGGAGTTTTGAAATTGTACGCTTTACAAGTCGATCTATGGACATCTCAGGAAGACCGGTAAAATGAGTAAAACGATTCGTTCGCAAAATGTGTAAGACGTTTCGTTATTAGGTATGTAACCCGATGCCATGAACGCGTGATGGGGCCACGTGCTGGCCAACCACTCATTTTATCGCTGACACTTCGATTTTTTTCCGATCGTAACTATCGGTCGCTCCTTCCTTTTTTTTTTCTTTACATATTCAGCACCATGCAAGACACCGGTGCAAAATTACGTTTCCTATAACCATATGCGAGTTGATGGCCTCTTAAAATAACTCTATTTAAAATTTAAATGATTGTTTCGACGAGATTTTCGTGATTGAATTGATGATGCGCGAATTGATTGCTAAAATACCATGAATAATGTTGCAGGAGCATGACCTGGAGCAGAAGATCGAGGTGGAAATCAAGATGAGAGAAGGCTCGGCGAGACTTTTGGCGGCTGCGAAGCATCGCGCCCAGAGCTTGGAGGCCGCCAAAGCGTTGCTTACGTCCAACGAGAGGATGTCGGTTTACATGACAGAATTGCAAAGCCGCCGCCGAGAATCTTCTAAACAATCCTGGTTCGTTCATGCGGTTGTTTTATCGTAGAAATAATCCAATATATCTCCTGTTCATGACAATTTAGTAATACAATAATAAAAGTAACGAGGAGCTAAGAGCCAACGCTAGTTTTTATTGCTAATATTTAAATTTTCAAATTTTTTAAATAACAAACATTTCATCCTTATACTAGGACCTTTTCAATGTTGATCGCATAACTAAATACAAATTCTAATTTACATCATATAAGTCAAAATAGAATAAAAATTACAAGTTTATACTAAATTTGTGAATACAATTTAAATCGTCTTGATTTGCTGTCATTTCTTCATAGTTTATCTTATACGAATGAATATCAAATTAAAAGAGTTTATAATTTAGTAATAATTACGTCAACGCGTGTTTCCAGTATTTCTAGAAGTACGGGAAAGTTGTCAATATCGGATCTTAGGATACCATTAATGTGGAGAGACTCCGATCACTTTAAGAATCGCGGTGATCATCGCCGGTTCGCCGTATTTTGCTTAGCACGATTGGGCACAGAAATCCATGACACCTCCTTATTATGCCCCATTGATAGAGCTCATACGGATCTCAGCTTTCCCGATGTCTTATTATTGTAAGTTCCGATGATTAATACATCCTTATATTAAATCTAATTTGAGACAAGAATAAGTTAAAGTTATTCGTAATCATGCTACTCAAAGAATATGCATAACAATTTTATAATTGTCAATTTTTGTATCTATTTTCAGTAATAATGTGCCAGCCGAGTTTGAGTTAATTTTAGAAGTCTATAGCCACGTTTTGCAAGAGGACTTAAGTATCGCCAGCACGCCGAGAAGAATTAAAAAGACTATTCACTCGTCGATTTCGAAAACCGTCGGCAAGAAGCTCGCTGCTTCGCTTCGTGACGAATTCGGTTCCGTCAAATCGTGAGTTTCTGCTTTCCTAAATATATAAATTAATTAAGCTTCATTCATAAATGTTTTGACTTTTATATACTTTCCTTTCAGTGGACCATACTTTGATTTAGTAGCTCGTGCTAAACTGACCTTAGACGACACGGATGATAATACTCACACGCACGACCTTGTTATTAATAGTATCGGTAAGTTGTGCGAGAGTTCGGCGAATTTCTCGAAATACTTATATCGTGATTCTTTCTTCAGAGAACAAGTATCACTCCCTGCCGCTTTTCGGTCACTTTTGCTGTCGATTGGCGGTACAGCCAGAATCCATTAATAAGGAAATGTGCATTGGCAATGTGAAAATCGATGGTCAAGATTATTGGGCACGTCTACAAGGATTTTGTATAAAAATATGGGAATCAAAGAAGCATGCGGAAGAAGGTCAAAATCCGGAACACATAATACCTATTAATAAAGTTAGTTGACATTTTCTTATAGATCTTACATAATTGCACTGCATTATTTCATTTAAATAATTTTTTCTATTATTTGTATAGAGAACAATCATTCAACCGTCCAAAACTTCCGGCAAAGAAATTCTGATAAATAATTCTGGTAACAGTATGGAGAAGCTGTTGTCAATTAAATTCGAATCAAAGGAGGAAGCTCAAAAATGGTCAAAGTTCTTATTGGTACACATCAACGATCATTCGAGGTGGAAACACGCCGCGGAAGTTATTCAAAGGGTGTCTAGCATTGAAAGTACGAGAAATTCCTTTATCAGTAATAAAAGACAGGGTTCCTTATACGACGAGACACCTTTAATAGGTAAATGCACAAGTTATTATGTAATTCTAAATCTATAAAACGACGCTTTGGAATCTATCAAAGTATAGTAAATAATTTATTTATTAATTATTATCTCTTTATTGTAGAATCGATCCCGGATTATTCATCCACAAGACCTACTGTACAAACGATCTTTGATCTCACACCTAGTACTAGTCTAAGCAGTTGTAGTTCCACAAATAGCCTAACAAGTCTACGTTCACGTTCACTGAGTATCAGCGGCGTATTTAAACAAGGTGCCATCTCTTTAAAGCCACATTTAGTTAATAAAAAAACGTAACGATTTTATAATTCTTTTCAAGAAGATTCATAAAGCCGAGTAATTATTACGCGAGAATAAGTTAGAACTTTTCAATTTTGACCCGAGATGTATACACTAAAATATTTTTATTGATAACTGAGGTGGAGGAAAGTTCAATTAAACATAATTTCTCAGTTTAAGAAAACATTGTCAGTACTGAAAATTACGTTACGTATATAATAAATTGTACGTATACAATAAATCCAACAAGCAGCGTAATATAAAGGGAAAGTTCACGAAACGTTGGCATTCTAATAGCATTTTTCATTGGCAGAACTAGTGATATCGCACTCAGTGCATATTAAAGCTGTTGTACACTATTCTAATCTAAATGTAAAAGTGAGATCTCAATTGATAAAATGCGTATTTTATCAAATAGCACAATAAAATGTATCGAATATTTCGCGGTTTGATTGGTTTCTATATTTTTATTAAACGTGTATCTTTACGTCGATTTGTGTACAACGGTTTTAAAGTGCACTGATCGCGCATTGATTCTATCAATGAAAAACGCTATAAGAATGGATCTGGACACGGGGAAAACCCGAAACGCATCTTGATATAGAAAGCACCTGTGGAAGCCTCAAGAATATTATACAATAAATGACTGCACCAATCTTATGGGAAAATGTCTTTCTGCGGATTTGGCTAATTTTTGGATATGTTGTAGTTCTCTTCATTCTTAACAAATGTCTCAAAATAGCATGTCTCAAAAGAGCATAACTTGATTCTATAAACCGTTTCCATGCTACAAGTCTTCAAAGGTCCAGTAATCATATAAAACCTTTCAAGGCTTGTAGCATGGAAACGACTCATAGGATCAAGTTATGCCCATTGAGACATTTATTCAGAATGAAGAGAACTACTATCCAAAAATTAGCCAAATCCGCAGAAAGACATTTTCCCATAAGATTGATGCGGAGTCATTTTCAGTACTAATAGTGTATATCCAAAATGGCCTTAATACACTCTGTATTAACCGAAGAGACTTTTATTCCAGGGAAAATTTTAATTCAGCTGAAAATGTAATATGTATCGATTGATATATAAATTCAATATATATGAGAAACTTGATATTAGATATAGTTATACAGTACAAATGATATTGATTAAACTATTTCTTATTTTTCTCTTTTCTATTTTTATAATGCGAAGTCTTATATATCGCTAAAAGTACAAGGATAGTACTATAATACCCTATAGTGTCCTATTATATAATGCGTTTAAGAATTTAGAAAATATATGAACATTGCAATATTTAGTATGGCTGTAAGAAGATATGCATATTTATATATATATAGTATATATTTAATGTAATAATAATAATATATAACTATATATAGTTACCTAAATACAGTTTACTTTTCCAAAAACCTTGCAATTTTTGTATATACTTGGAAAGATTTCAACGCAGTTCATTGCAATATTACTTTTTCGTATATACGATAAAAAGGATATTTTTAATGAAAATATCTGTTTATGACTTTCGTCAATAATTGTAATTAGTTACATTTTTGTAAATATTTTTATTAAAAAATATTTTTACGACATCAACATCAGAGATTATCCTAAATTACATAAGGGATATTCATATTAGGTATATCATACCCAATATGACAAGAACAAGCCTAATATTACAGTAGAAACTTGATGTTGATTCATAAATCAACATCAATTTTATTTTGACTTGGGAAGCAGGATAAATCCTGCGACCATGCAAACGATAGTAAATGCTTGAGCACCAACACGAGCACGCATCATGTACTGTTGCATTTCTGCATTTCCCTTATAAAAGTTGAAGATTCCAATACTTAGGGCTGTAATAGTCGCGAATGCTCCTAGAAATATACAAATGCAGAAAATAGCGTTGCATTAAAGATGACTATAAAGTTCAATAAAACGCGGTTTTTTTTGCACAGATGTACAAGTCTCTTTATATTTTTTTTATCCTATTTTCTTAGCTACATCTCCGCACAGCTTCTTGTTAAACACAGATCAGAAGGATTTGGTTCGATAAATTCTATCTCGGCTTACGGAATATAGGTTAGTTTACCTATCGGTACCAGAGGATTCTCTAGCGTTTTACGTTTCGCCTTCTGCAAAAACGTCTCGGTACTCTCGGTAGTATAAGTGCTATCCAGATCTTCATGTATTTTCACCCAGTCCAATTCATCATCTGGTTTTAAGTCTGCCATATCCGTCAGTCCGCGAAAAAAATACAAAGTTTCACAACAAAATCTGCGACAACTGAGTTCATGTTAATGAGCACCATGTGCGAAAGAGAGTAGGTTAACGACTGATAATGATTACGTTAAGGTTAAATCGATAACGTATCGAACAATGTATTCAATTGGACTTCGATGACACGATGAGAAAATTGCATAATCTCTCCCTCCCTGCTAATCTCTTCCTCCGAGGTTATCCGAGATCAGTAGCGTCATTCGGTGTCCGTGATGGAACACGTCAGACGTTCTCAAGGAGAGTGAGAGAGAGAGTGACGTTCCGAATTGATGTTGCGAGTGTTACAACTATTGCAAGATTTGCAAGTAACACAAGTGCGTATGTAACAAACGCTCTCGATCGTTCGAGGAATTTTATACCTACTTTAGATCGTTTGATGTGCGGACTGGTAAACAAAAAAATGAATACGCAAGAAGTAGTGGAGGAACTGACGCAGGTCTGCATTCAGATGCGCTTCCACCTGAATGATTTGGAACAGAGGGAAAAAGAAATATTAATCCTAAAACACATCAGGCGCTTTGAAAACAGCGGAGCAACTCATGATTTCCCAAAAGGTACTGGTTCTCATGAAAAAAGTTCCCTGCATTCTTCCTTATACCACTTTGCGAATAGCCAGTTAAAAATAAATGACAGTTATCTGTTGCAGAAAAAAATGGCTAACAATCGTCATGGTCATTGTAAATTAATTTTCAGTATGTACTTATAAGCAGAACAATTAAGGCCCAGTTTCACAACTCACGGTTAACTCTTAACCGAGGTTCAACTTATTTCTCATCTTTTTCCAATTCTAGAATTGAAAAGAGATAATGAATAAGTTGAACATCGGTTAAGAGTTAACAGTCAGTTGTGAAACTGGGCCTAAGTCATTATGACGTCAAAATGGTTCCAAAATTATTGTATACTGAAGGTCATTTTTTAATTAGTAACAATTCATTATCATAACTTACAAGCCTATTTTGGTACTTTGTAAAAAGCTAATTAAAAATAAATGGATTATTATCTGCAGGAAATGATCAATAATTATTATCGTTATAATTTTTAATATGTATTATACAGGCTTGGAATGGTTTAACGTGTCCGAAGGATTGTCGCTAGGCCAGCATCTAAAAGGAAAAATCGTGCTTTTGGACTTCTTTACATATTGCTGCATCAATTGCATGCATGTTTTGGCCGAGCTGGAAGAAGTCGAGAAGAAAATCTCTATAGAGGATGGTCTCGTGGTAGTAAGTATAACATATTTTATTACAGGAAAGAACTTCTAGAAATTAAAGATATACATTAGATAAGATTTTGTCCGAGACTAATAATTTTTCTATTTAGATCGGAGTGCATAGCGCAAAATTTACAAACGAGCGCAGTTCGAAGAATGTCTTATCTGCTGTACAGAGATATAATATCACACATCCTGTGGTAAATGATGTAACGTTAAGAATGTGGGACGATATGGGAATAACGTGTTGGCCTAGCCTGATTATGTTAGGTATGAAACAATATATGATTCCTTTGCTTTTTTTTCTAACAGCTACATAATTTATATATATTTATACTATTTGTGAAAACTTCCTATTGTCACATCTGTGTTTAAATTCATTTCAGGACCTAATGGTCAACCACTGGCTGTTTTTGTGGGTGAAAATCACAAAGATGAAATACTATTATACACAAAAATAGCAATAGCTTATTTTAAATCTTTAAAACAAATATCAAATCATGGTCTTCCACTAAAGCCGGCGCATCATCTTTTACCATCTTCTAAAGATGGTCTGCTATTTCCTGGCAAACTAACGGTTCTTCAGTTAGAACAAGAAACGAAGCTAGTCATATCTGATAGTGGTAACAATAGGATTGTAATTACAAATGAGCACGGGAGAGTGGAACACGTTATAGGAGGATGCAGCCAGGGTTTTAAAGATGGCGATTTCAAAAATGCTAGATTCAATTCACCTCAAGGGGTCTGTGTACTAAATAATATAATCTACGTTGCGGACAATAATAACCATGCTATTAGAAAAGTAAGTAAAAGTACCATTTTTTATTGTAGCACAACGTTGATTCGCTATATTTAATTTCGATGTTAATCACGTTTTAGATAGACCTGGCAAAAAAAATCGTATCCACCATAGCTGGTACTGGTTCACAAGGTTGCGATCGAAAGGGTGGAAAACACGGCACCGATCAAGCTTTATCGTCCCCTTGGGATGTGGCAATTTATCATCACGAGTATAAAGGTACCATGGTGCCAGTCTTGTTAATCGCCATAGCGGGTACCCATCAGGTCTGGGCACTGTTTTTGGAAGATACCATTTGGTGGAAGGAAAAGTGAGATATTATTTACGTAATTAATATGACATCTTCACTTCACGCATTTTTAAATGTAATTTTCGAACATTTAATTTAATAATGAATTTCAATTTTTTATAATTCATGCGAAATAACGAAAATATACGTGAATGTTCGTATTTTAGGAAATACACGGCGGGCACTTGCGCTGCTATCGTTGGAAGTGGACGAGAGGAAAATCGCAACAACAGTTATCCTCATGCCGCAGGACTAGCACAACCCTCTGGCATTGCGATCGTTCAGGAATGTAAAGTTGCGTTTTTGGCGGACAGCGAAAGCAGTGCTATCAGACGGCTGCATTTAGATAGCGGACAAGTATCCGCTGTTTGTGGAGGAGATAAAAATCCAGCGGTTCGTTCAATAACAAATAGTTTTCATTTATTTTCTCACTTTGCATTTGTGTATATGAATAAAATAGCTTTAATCAATTTGTTCGATACGTAAACAAGCGTCAGCTTCCGTTCGAATAACAGCAGTAAATCAATGTGTGTTTATTTTATCAGAATTTTTAGAAACACTTTGCATTGTAGAACTTACATGCGTTTGGAGATGTAGACGGAAAAGGATATTTGGCTAAACTTCAACATCCATTAGGTGTAACGTGGAATCATTTGGATAAACGAATTTATGTGGCTGATACTTACAATCATAAAATTAAAAGCGTAGATCTTACGACGGAGTATTGCAAAACATTGTTTGGCGACAAAAAACCCGATCATACATTTACCGTAAGTATATTTTTTGAAGAAACAGCAATTTATAAAAAATGTTTGTAAAAATTAATTAAATTGTTAAAATCTTTTAGTTCAATGAACCGAGTGGCCTTGCTGTTAGTCCAGACGGTAACATTCTTTACGTAGCAGATACCAACAATCACGCTCTTAAAATTATTTATCTAAAAAATGAGAAGATTTCAACTGTAAGTATATTTCTAGAAGTCTAACAGAATCACTTTAAAAATATAACTTTGTTTTGTGAATCATGAAAGATTAACAAACTTCCTTAATTTTATTTTTCAGATGACCATCGTATCCAGACGTGACTCGAATAGAAATACTGACAATGTATTCACTTTTGATACGACAGTAAATGCACGCAGTGGAGAACTAAATATTTCATTTAATATCGTATTTACGAATGATTTGAAATTAAATGCAGACGCACCGCAAGAATGGCAGGTGTCTTTACCTGCAAATACGTGGACGGCGAAATCATTGACGGGTAGACTTTCAACTCCTATATCGGTGAAACTTCCTGAAGAAGAAACGCGCAATCAATTGCCCGTCACATTAAACATAATGGCTTGCACAGTGGACACGTGTGTACCACTAAAGCTGTCGGTATTGTTCAACGTGCAACGTAAAACAGATGCGCCAACAGTTGTGACTGAAGAGAAAGAACTCGTTATCGGTTAGGAAATGCGTTTTATGCTTTCATATGTCGAAAAGTGTAAACACATACGTTGTGTAATGAATATTTTTAAGATATTACATTTTGGAAATATGTATGTATTTAAAATAAGTATGTTTACGGCGATAATTTTAATAATAGTTATACTGTTACATATATATTCTATATAATTGTATATGTTACTTATTGTATTAATTTTTAGTTGCTTCAGTCTACATCTTTTTTATAACTTTTTGATCGCTGCATTAAGCACAATTGTGTTAATTTTTATTCATCATGTCAGCGGGTGAGTGTTTGGCAAATTTTGTCAGTCTTAAATAGTGTAAAACAAGAATTAACTATGATATTTCATTATAATATTTTATAATATATAATTATATTATTTTATTAGAATATTTTGTATTATATAACTACATTATTTTTAATTGTTTGAAATATTTATATTTGTACCTTTGCCACCAAATTCCCGCTTCGTCATCTTGCGAAACATGTGGTAACGTTGCAAAATCCGCCGTTCCCGATTGCCAATATTCATGTAACCATTCCTGATGGCCAGTTGGCTCTGACCAGCCTTTTCGGCAATTGTTTTTTATCCATGCACTTTCTATCGCCGTTGGAATCTTGAGCACCTTTGTAATTTATTAAATTTAAACCTACATTTGTCCTTCACGAGAATAAATAGATATGTATTGTTTACATCTTTATCACTGCCGAGAGATATCTTTACTTTTTTGCAATTGCGATATGATGTTACGCAATTACTGTCTGGATCGAACATTCCAGCACCGGTGTCGTAGCAGTACGGAGGAATAATCTTAGTAGGCTGGTCATTGGTTTTCAATACTTCTCCGGCTGGTTTCAATCCATTCACCACGCAGTTATAAAATCTGAAATATTTTTACTATCCATGAATACGCGGGATGAATTCTCATTTAGCTGCTATGTTAAGAATCTGATGCTAACCGCCTATCGGGATATGCGCAATAATCCCAATCGTTTTCTCGATACGATAAACCGTCTGCGAACGTATAGCGCCTTTGCTCCATTTTTCCGCGATTCCAAACAGCATCCATTCTTTGCCCACGTGGCCAATATATACTTCCACGACCATGAAGCATGCCGTCCCGGAATTCTCCCTCTAACACGACTTCTGATAAACAAGAATAGAATTAATCAGCGCTAATTAGTCGGTGCGATATTATGATTCTACACGGAAAGAACGGTTTCGCTAAAGCATCTAAACATCTAACTATCCAAGGAGAACAAGAAAATAAAAATAATGTCAATTTGACGTCATATTGATCGAATTTACGTCATTTTTTGGTCATGATAAAAATCGCGATCTTAGATGATCTAAGAATGACTTTATATATAAGTCATTCTTAGACTACCTGAGATTTTTGTCGAATTGACATTTTGATTTTCTTGTTCTTCTTGGGTAGATACAGATCTGAAAATAAATTCTGTTGGACTATCAAAATAATTATATACATACAGGACGCTTAAACCGATTGCTAGAATATCAAAATTTTTTGTAATATTTCTGGTGAAAATTTTTCTCAAAATTTTTCATATAATTTTTCAGAATTTCTCTATAATTTTATAACTTTCTCACATTTTTTTATACGAATATGAATATTTTTCAGAAAATCTACATTTTTTCCTCAGAATTTTTCATATATGTTAATTATGCAATATCGTAAGATTTTTAAGATTTTTTGTAAGTACAATTTCTGATGAAATGTTATAAAATCTAAAAAATTATAAAATACTTTTTATAAATTATGAGATGAAAAATTTCAGAATTTACTTGTATAAAAAATTCTGAGAGAAGATGTAAACTTTCCGAATATTTCTGAGTATTTCTGTTCCAATTCGTATAAAAATTATGAGAAAAATTTTCACCAAGGATATTCATCATATCTGAGTCTCCTAATTATTTTGGTGGTCCAACAAAATTATTTTCAGATTGTTATATCTGTCTAAATTTATTATAGATACTTTAGCAAAGTCATTCTTTCCGTGCAGAGATCCTAACTCTGTATTGCGTTTGAGAAACGTTAGCTTTTGAAAAGAGCCTAAATTGATTAACTGTAAGGCGTGACGTATCTGCCGATGCCTGTCTTGTCGATCGCATTCCACGTTCCTTCGTATCTGCTTCCGGTGACAAATTGAATTTCTCGCAACATTTCTATTTCGTCTGCCTTTCTGTCGTTTTCCATCGTCATGCTTGACGTGATGCGTCACGCTTCTGTAGCTGTTAAGATTGACTCCAATTCCGTTTAATCGTCGATCTAGTTAATCAAAGTTTAGTTGGAGTAGCTCTTAGGGTAATTACGATCAAGTTCCGATTAATTTAATCGGTGATCAACTTATCACGTAATACCTGTCATTCTGTTAAGTAGGACAAGTGGATAGAACGTTATTAATTTTTTTATTACTTGACGTATATGGAAAAAAGGATTAAATTAGGGACAAGCAACTGCATAGTTGAAAATTTTCTTTGAAGCGTTCCGTGCTATTAATTCTATCGGTTGAATTAATCGCCGATTAAGTTAATCGGAGTTCGCGCCCTAAGTGCTGCGAGGAACTCGATATCCTCTTTTTATTGCTCACCGCGCCACTTTATTATCATTGGCTACGAGGATTCGCACGGCCGAGATGAATGGGGAACGATCGAGACCGAGCGGGCCGAGCGGCGAGCGCGCCCGAATGTCTCGAATCGGCTTCTCTTCCCCGACGAGAGCGACCGAACCGGGACTCGGTTTATCCTTACAGGATGGCCTCGTTGCCTGGTATTCCGGATGATCTCGGTCGGCTCGTAGTCGTCGGGCCGGGGACATGCATGCGAACGGCGTGCAAACTGCGTGCAAACGGCGGGACACGCGTGTCGAATTTACGAATGGCGAGAGACTCGACACCCGTCGCGCGTTCCTTCTTTTTTTTCCCTCGTCTTTATCCTCTCTTTATATCCTGCGCGCGTAACTAAATCAGATTTCGGAGGCGATGTGCGGACGGCGGGCGTCGGTCGTGTACGTAGTATTCGTAACACGACCGGACACAAAGGTGGCGAGAGAGGAGACACGAGGAGAGGACCGTTATGTCTCGCGCCGTATATTTCTATGAGAAAGAGAGAGAGAAAGGGCGAAAGAGAGAGACCTCGGTGTCTCTACACCGTGCCGCGCATATACTACTGTTATATGTCGAAAAGTGGTACATTCCGGTATACACCGAAGAATATATTTCTCAAGTTTTCACGCGCCGCGCCGCGCCGCGCCGGCCCGACCGCTCGGGGTATCGCGTGAGATGCACGTCGCTTCGCGCGATGAACCTCGATCTGTCCGTCTAAGATTCGTCTTCTCGACATTCGCAACCTCGTGAAACGCGGCCGAGAAGATACCACGCAACATCGTGACTATCAAAGAATAGTAGATGGAGCGGATCTAGGCCGTTTTTATTTTAAGAGTATCTTAAATACAACAGAGAAAGAGAGAGAGAGAGAGAGTCTTAAGATTTACTCTCGATCCACAATCTTGCTTTAATAGGCCTCAAGTCATAAGTCGAAAGAGATTAAGCGACAATAATTTCTGTCTTTAAACTGTTTTTGCGCAGTCTTTAGGCTTTAACCGTTATTATAGGCCTTCTACAATAAGCCGCAAGTCAGAAGTTCTAAGTGATCTTAAAGGCCGTTCTACAATAAGTTGCAAACACCCCGTTGCCAGTCGCAAAGGTTGACAACTACTAGTTGCAAAGTGCTATTTCCGGTTGCAATAGATAGTCGCGGTTGCCAACGGAGAGTTGCCCAACTTTTAACTCCTTGGCAACAGCAACTGT
>NW_017299312.1:162227-185061 GCF_001594075.2 Trachymyrmex cornetzi
TTCTATACAAATCGCAACTTTCGACATCCAAATGTGGATTAAGTGCAATGATTTACAACTTGTGACTGGCAACTTGTCACTCCGCAACTGGCAACGGGGTGTTTGCAACTTATTGTAGAACGGCCTTAAGTCATAATCGGTGAAGTTGGCCAATAGCCAACTTGAACGACTTGGTTAAGACTGGTTAAGACTTCTGACGTTCTGACTTGCGGCTTATTGTAAAAGGCCCATTAAACTTAAGCGAATTGAGCAAAATCCAATTCTTACGGTCTAAAAGTATAAAAAAACTTTAAAAAATATAAATATATAGGGCACTCGAAATTTAAATACAATAATGAAAAATATATGAACAATGAGAGCGTGAAAATTGATGCGCAATTATATCAAGAATTCAATTAATTCACACAGGGTTGGGTACGTTAACATTTTTTAAAAATTAAATTAAGTTAAAAAAAAAAATTAAATAAAGAATTAACTTAATAAAAGTTAAGTTACGATTGAATTAACTTAAGTTTAAAATAAAGTTAATTTTGAAAAAAATTATTTTTAAGATCAGAATGTCCTAATTTTTCTTAAAATGAGATTACTTTAAATAATACTTACAAATATAGATTATTAGATAAATTTAATTTCGTATAACAAATCAAACTAACCAAGACTCCTTATAAATCGAAGAATTGGAAAGAATACGGGCGTTAGGAGTCAGGCGCAGAAAACGTCGCGCAAATAATACATTTATGAAGCTTGAAACTTCTTTATTCAACAAACGCGCTTATATGTTTCGGTTCATTTTTGAGCCTTCCTCAGAGCAAATACAAACTAACTATATAAAGTAAAAGTTATCCTGTCATGGTGAGCTTCCCTACATCTAGAATTTAAATACCAGAATTAAACAAAAAAAAAAAGAAAAATTTAATTTTATATTCACATGTAAGTTACTTATATATAATAAGAGTCACACCATATAAGGCGTTTTCGTTGAAATTTTACAAGAGAAAAGGGTATATGTTTGCATTATTTCTCTTTCTTTTTAACCTGTATCTAACTTTCTTTAATTTCTGAAACGATTGCTCATGCATGTTTACGACTACATCGACTATTTGTTACAAAAAATATACGTAAAAATTTAGAAAATGGACGAATGTGCATACTGTTCTACACCAATTCTTCATTTAAGGCTCATTTCATATTTATGTTGTTGAAATATAACGTTTATGATACCTAAAATTAGTATGATTTAAATAATATAAGCGGGAATTGACAAAACCTAGTCAATAAAAGCTGGCTACCGTATGGTGTGGCTCTTATTATACATCTCTCATCATAAAATCATTGAACTTTTTCTAAATTAATTTTCTAATGTTTGACTTTAAAAGAAAAAAAATCAGCATATTAAGAGAGATATAGAAAAATTTTTAATTTAAAAAAAGTTAATAAATTAAAGTTTAAAAGCAACTAAATTAAGTTAAATTAATGCATTTAAAATTAACAAAGTTAAATTAAAAGTTATTAAACAAATTCAAGTATAGAAATATATAAACAAAATTTATAGACTCCTTAAATTAATACAATTAAAAAATAACGGCAAAAAAATACAAATGGACATTAGGAGTCAGCGCTGGATTTTATATTGCGCAATGTTAACTAATACCTAATATTATAATAATATAATATTAATATATCACAAGTTCAATTTTGTATGTTTTGGCTCACTTTTTGAGGCACATTCTCAGAAATAAAAAATTACCGCTTATCGCACTAAAATCTGTTGAACTACGTCTCGCACAATCGTAGTTCCGACCTCCAATAATGCAGTCGCAGTGGAAATGTGATGAGATACAACCATCTTCAACATCATCTAACGTTGTGCCACCCAGTTAGCTGAATGGAGCAGATAGTGGAACTCAAGCTAATAATTGCAACGAAATATTTATGAATAGATGGATATTAATTTGCATAATTAATTAATGTATGCAAGCTAGAAACTCACCTCATCTCCAACAACGATCGCATGCGAATCCAAGCATCGTCAATCCATTATAACAAATTTAAAAATCACGTAAAAGCTATTAACTTTTTAACTTTTTTTTTTTAACTTTCAACGTTTTAACTGGTTACTACCCAACCCTGAATTCACATAATATATTGGTCTACCATGTTGATACAAAAAAATTTCCTTGGACGTTTCGGTTTACTTTAATCCATCTTCAGCAAATTGTGAAAATTTTCGTCGATGTCTCATAATATAAAGTTCATAAATGTTAGATAAGTAATTCTCGTCTATGTCTTGGCAAATAGTGTGCAATGTTGGAAAGATATTCTACGTGAGACCAGAGGATGAGTATATCCCTACTGTCAGGTTAAGAGGTGCCAAAATTGTCTCTTCGCTGTTAAGCCATATATTAACTGGAGAGTGCAATGTACAAAGCAATTAGTTGCGACGAAATTTTTCACAACTTGCTGAAGATGGTTTGAACTAGTTTGAAGTAAACTAAAATGCCCAAGGAAATTTTTTTCTATCGACATGGTAGACCAATATATTACGTAAATTAATTGAATTCTTGATATAATTGCGCACCAATTTCCGCGCTGTATTGACGCTCTTATTGCCCATATATTTTTCATTATTGTAATCTAAAAGTATAAGTTCTGTGATCGATATATCGTCACTTAGAACTTACAGCTTACGGCTTACGGCTTCTTAAAGCAAGGTTGTGGATTTAAGCGCAGTTTTAATTGGCTTATAACATTTCGAGACTGTATTTAAGTCCTAGATATAAGAATCAATTATATATGTCGGTCCTAAAGCACTCGTGTGAGAGATGAAATACGATTACCAAGTATCGACCCGATGATCCTTCCAACTCGCATCGTACGATTGAATATAAAACGAGGTACGATCGCGCGTAAGCGTGAAAGATCCCCGACACTTTACGCGTCGATTAACATTCCTATTATGAGGTCCAATTATAATTCGCCGTGTTCAGAGAAGACTGCGATATTACGCCAGCCGTTTCAGGACGATGCTCCCTTGGGAGCAACGATTCCAGGCTTATACGTAATCTGGAATGTCGTGTTAGCTCAGCCGAGCGTGACACCTCTGCCATACCGCTGGAGAATCTCTCACGCACCTGAGAATTTCTCGTAGGTGCACCGGCGAACTTGCATTTCTTTTCTCTCTCTCTCTCTTTCTCTCCTGTTTCTACCTGATTGTTATCGCGTTCGCGTACGCGCCGAAGGGAGATACGTTCCCCATTGTCGGAATTGCAACGAGAATCGGACGAAAGCTGGAAATAATCACGGATCTCTTGCCGATGAACGGAAATGAAATTTCAGGATAAAGACCGATATCGAATCGGTCCACCTACGAACTCGATCATAATCATCGCGCGTACCGGGGGCGACGTTGAGAACTGGTGAGAACGGCGGTGTCGAGGAAATAGGTCGGATTTACGGAGTAAGATATCGGCGCTCGTTCTCGCGTTCCCCTTTCCCGTGCCGCTCCTCCCGGGGGTCTCCCTCCCCTCCTCCCTCCCCGTCCGACGTCAAATTTGTCGATAGGTAAACCGTTGGATAAACCTTAATCCGGCGCGGCCTGGCGCGGTACCGTTGTCTTGGTAAACAGTGGGTTACGGATGGACAGTCGTGCAAGTGGGACGACTGTTTATTAACCCGCGCGTGTTCGACGTTCACAGAAAACTTCATGTAGACGTAGTCGCGCGAAGAAGCGAGAAAACGGGTTTCTCGCGAGTCCGTCCGTCTCCCCGACAGCGCGATCGCTGTCAAACTTAAGTCTATCGTTTTTCGCGGTTTCACCTCGCTCTGCTCTAACCTCAGAGCGGCAATCATGTATAATTTCTTCTCTACACGGAAAGAACGATTTTGCTGAATTACCTAAAAATTTAGCCGGATAGAGATCTGAAAATAATTTTGTTCAACCATTAAAATAATTACGAAATCTCAAGCATAACGAACGATGTGCTGCAAAAAGTTTGAACATTCTAGCAATCAATTTGAGCGTCCTATATTGTTACTTTAATGATCCAATACAATTATTTTTAGATCTGTATCTAGCTAAATTTTTAGCCAAATCATCTTTGCGCTCTATAAAAATTAGTTAAATAAAAATCTAAAAATAATTTTGTTGAACCATCGAAATAATTATGTAGAAATCTCAAGCATCCCAGATAGCCCAGAGTTCAAAAAGAATTCAAAAAGAATTCAGTTGTCATCAATTTAAAATTCATTTTCAAACTAAAAAAAAATTCTTTTTCTAAATAATTCTGAAAAGAATTCTTTTTGCGTCTAAAAATGAACTTGGAATTGATGGCACAACTGAATTCGTTTTGAATTCTGGGATGATGAGTGATACTGTATAAAGTTTGGGTAATTTAGCAATCAATTTGTGAGCGTGTTACATAATTATTTTGATAATCCAAAAAATTTATTTTAAAATCTGTATCTATATACAGGGTGCCTCTAAAATTCAGCATCATCCATCCTGAGTAGGCAGAGCAGACCTTAGACTAACCTAAGCCGAAAAGTCCTCTATTATTTTGCAATTTTTGCAATGGTTTAACGAGATATTAATTATATTAAAAATCGCTAAATATTAGTTTTCAATAATTTTTTACTCAAATACTATATCAATTTTACAGAAAAACAGCAAGAGATAAAAATTGTTAATTTTCTTCTTATAAAGTTCTGAGAATTTTTTCAGAATTTTTTAATACCTTATTTTCTCATGGTAGTAAAAATAAGAAAATGCAGTATTAAAAAGTTAATAAAAAATTCTGAAAAAATTCTTAGTGTTCTATGAGAAGAAAACAAATGATTTTTATCTCTTGCAGATTTTCTGCGAAGTTGATAGTAATTTGAGTAATTGATAGATTTGAGTAATTGATAGTATTGATAAAAAATTATTGAAGAACAATATTTAGCGACTTTTAGTAATTAATATTTTGTTAATCATTGCGAAAGTTACAAAATGATAGAGGATTAATCTTTTTGACTCAGTTTAGTTCGCTCTACCTGCTCAGGATGGGTGATGTTGAATTTTAGGGACACTCTGTATAACTAAATTTTTAGATACTTTAGCAAAATTTTTCGTTTTTTCTGTATGCGATTGTCGCACCATAACGATCTCCTCCCGCTCGTTCGAGGAAGACGAGAGTCAGAGGGGATCCTCTGTCCGAAATTTATTTCGACCGAGCCGCCGCCGCGGACGGCGATTGATTCGCTTATGAATGAGTTGCGTAAAGAATGAGTTGCATGCGGCTCGATCGTGAAAGATGCGCTCGCGCTCGCGCGCTTCGCGCGACTCGATATCGGAATAAATCAGCGTTGATTGCGAATCCAATTTCTATGAGAGGAATTTCCCCCAAATCCCTCGTTTTCGCGACGTTCCTTGATCCCCGCACGACCCGCCGTCAGTTCTTTCGCAATTTCATACGTCACATACGCGACTCATTCGGTCGATGTACCGTTAATCGACGTGAATCGTCGGCCTGGCTTACGTACGTATACGTTTGTCGTTTGATAAAAATTTGCAGAGCTCCTCTCGCTCCGCTGATGAGATCTTCGGGTGAGATTCATAGCAGCGATGTTGAATGGACGAAAGTCAATGCGGGAGGAGGGCAGGAAGAAGAAAACAAGATCCAATCACATGATAAAATTCTAGACGATTCTAATTAATGATTGTACCCTCGGAATCGTAGACGATCTTCGCTCGATAGAAAAGATGCTTGCGTACGTGCATCGCGCGGTCACCTGTTTCCGCGTAATTCGCTCCGTCCATCCGACGCGACGCGACGCGACGCGACGGCGACGTCTCTCTCGCGAGAGAGGAGAGGCGAGAGAGGCCGAGTCCTTTCTCTGTCTTACCCTCCAGGAGTGCGGTCTTCCCCTCCTCCTTATCTCTTCTGCTTCTTGTTCCGCTGCGCTCGTACCAGCCAAGGATCCTACCTTGCAGTACGTGTTTATCCAGGGTACAAGACGGCAGAAGAAGCGGAGCAGACGAGAGTGGCGTAGGAAGAGGACCGCCCGGCGAAGTCGTGTCAAGCGCGAGCACGTAGCGGAGCGGAGCGGAGCGGATATACTTATAAGAGGGAGCGAAGTACGCGAGAAAGGGCCCTGCGGATAAGAAAAGGGAGGAGTTTTACGGAACGCGCTCCGTAATCATCGCCGAGGTCGCTACACCGGCGAGTCTGACAGCAAGGTCGACCGCAAAATAGTCTCAACTGCTAAACGTCCTTGATCCCTTAACGAAGAGGGGAGGAAGGGAACGAGAGGAGTGAGACAGAGAAGGCAGACGCGAAGGAGCAGAAAAGGGGAAAAGGGATCGACTGGCGCGTTCTCGCGCGAGGGAATCGAGCATCGAGGGATCGCCTCAAATACTCGTCAAACGTCCGACGTTTTTCTCTTATTTTATCGCCGAGTATCGCGAGTTCGCTGACTGTCACGTCTGTGGTGTCGAGCAGCTAATCATCGAGTTGTTGCACCGGAGTCATTGACGGGGATCGCGTCTCCTCTCGACGGGATTAAATGACATTTCCAGGGAGTCTACCTTCGCTTGTAAAGTGTGAGTGCAACTTAAGAAATTGCGCGACAACCTGTCGACTTTTGCGCGTCTTTCGAATGTTTCGAGATTACGGTATGTGGGAAGAAAGGAAAGAGAGAGAAAGATTAGACGCCTGATTTAATACTCGCGATTATCTTATCGAGATATCGAGATCTTGATGGATCCAAAGCGTGTTAATTGTAAGATCAACCCTCAGATTTAAGCATTGAAATCGAAGCATTGAAGATATAACTGGGCAACGTAAAACCGGTTACCGATATGTAACAACAACCAACAAAAAAATTGGAAGGTTCGGTGACCTATCTCTCTTTCCTTCCCCCATGTTTCTTTTAATTCTCACGCTATCGTGTCGCGTTATTTGGCTAACTTGTACGGATCTTGGTAACCGTTTTATTTTCTTTAGATTTTATTCACTTTTTTAAACTCTCCACTGTTTACCCAGTCGACATCAACTAAAAATAACATATTATAATTGACAGAATGTGTGCTTATACTCTTTTATCGACTAACTCAATAAATGGTTTGCAACCAATTATTAATATGGATCATAAATTGCGATTGCTAAACACAATTAATATAGATGAAGATTAACTATTAAATTACAAGAGAGAAGGAATTATATTGTTATGGCATTAGTACATGAAGAATCTACGACCATCATTATGTTAGCGTAACTATAAATTTAGAATCATATGTATGTCCAACTGATACAGTAAATCAATTTATTGCGTTTAATTTTTCAAGCATTGTAAACACTGAACCCAGTGAGAAATGACGATGGAATCGATGTCGATTCGACGGCGATTCGACGTCAATTCGATGATTTCGACGTCGAATCGATTCCATTGTTATTTCTCACTGGGAACATGGTCTGACAAAAAGGTCGAAATGTCTGAACAATTTCGAATATATTAAAATTTGGCTCGTAGTTGTTATTGTTGATTTATGTTTATTTAAAAGTAACGTATCGTCAATGTTATAATTTCGCACCCAACAATGAACTGTTATGCAACGCCATGTGTCAAATTACACTCATATATTGTTGAGTGCGACATTATAACATTGACGTTATGTTACTTTTAATTTGTGTCGATTAAAAATCATTTTTCAATCACCTTTTTATTCTAAAGACTTTGATATTCAGGATATTTGTTAAATGTTAAAGAAAATAAAAAACAAGAACTTTATACAGGAATGTAACTGCAGTTCTCAAGCTCGGATTATGCTTCCGTTTTCAGAGAATCAAGAATTATCATGTCGCAACGATTGTGCTGGCTACTGCCGGCATTAACCGTGTCTTGGATGAGCCTGCAGTTAGGTATGGCTTTACCGGCTCACAAAGAATATTCGCACGTGTCTGCGGATACGTTTGATCCTAGGTCAGTATCACGCCACAGATTCCAATTAAATTTTTGCTTAAATTGCGCGTAGCACGCGTACACGTACGTGAAATATTTAAATCTGTGCGGTAAATGCTGATTTAGAACAACGCGTACCAGCGAAACAATGCATCAACGTAATCAACACGATTCCATTAACGTGGGGATGTAAAGGGGATGTATGAGATAAAACGAACAGTAGATTCAGATAAAAATCGCGCCTCGTCTGGGAAAGACAGGATGGAGAATGCGGAAGAGAAGATGAATGAAAACCACGGTCGACTCTTATTAGAGACCGTGGTTTAGTTCCCGTGCTGCCAGACGGTCTGCTGATCTTAACGAGCGAGTTAATTAGGAAAATTGCGTGCTCGCATTGAATCTTCGTTCTTATCAGTCCGATGTAGATTTCTCGTTGTGATACACCATCGTTGTCGTAGTTCTTCTTTATCGGGATTACTTAAATTCAAGAAACAAGCTCGTTGAGAAGCAAATGAGAAAATCTTCATGTGAGAATGAACGAATAGATACACCGCCGGTCTGTATCGCACGTTTATTACATCTCGATGTTGCGTTCAATTTACGTTAATTCTTAGATTAATTAAAATTTAATACATTGAAATGGCAGGGGCTATGATAATATTCTGGGCGTACCTTCGTACGTTTACAGCACGGCCACTTCAACAATTATCCGTCAGAACCACGATGGACGCGCGCATCATCCTCCGAACGGCAAAAACGAGACGCAGTCCAGCCACAAACTGGTCGCCTCTCCGGCCGGACTTTTGCGGCCCGACAAGTTTCAGTTTTATACTTACGACGACAAGGGCGATATGATTACGCGGCAGATGACCGCTCAGGAAATTCAAGGTCTTATCGCATCAGGTGGGGCGGATCACATCGCGATGGACAGACAGGAGCCTCAAAAAGCCGATGATGTCCTGACGGGCGGTAAAAAGGTCGGTTCACCGTCACTTGTTTCGCGTCTTTTGTCTCTTATCTAGTATCATAAGGTCTGTTTTTTATTCTTGTTGCACTAAACTGCATTAGTCGGAATCTACAATAGGTGTTTTAAGCCTTAAACCGTAAAAAATTGACCAATTACAGTCGAATGCGAAGAGAATAATTGATTATGATTCGTCCATTTTTTCTGACTTAAGGTTTAAAAATCTATTATAGATCCGGGCTCAGAACTTTCGCACTTTTATTAATTTAAATAATTAATTAACTTTAAGGCGAAGTATAACAAATCTGTATAAACATCGTATTATGTTTGCACTTTTTTATGAATTCAGGTTTCAAATTTATTTTACTAATCATGTTACATATTTTCATTTTAAATAAATATTTTTCGCGCAAATTTCTTGTTTCGCTGTTTCTAACAATTCAATATTAATAAAAGAGAGTATAATATCGGTTGTACAGATTTATAAAAATATTAGATTATATTTAGATATAGAAACGAAACAAATAAGAACGAGCGGTATGAGCTAACGGAATAGTCACACCTCTTCGTTTACAGATTTAACACATTCCACGTCGCATTTTAGGTCATGGATGTGGTACAAAAGGTACAGAACGTGTTAAAGAGCGCACTCGATAAGCCACCGACTGTAACGGGTTCAATACCGAAGATTCCGGAACATGCCAACGTTGAATGGAGCAATATTCTGCCTTCAATTCTATCTGGTGAGACAGATTCGATCCCCCCGAACAGCGATTCCAGTCAATTGTCGCATAAAGTGACGACAGAGAAGATAGAAGCTGAATCGACATCGAAACATCCGACAAAAAAACCTGCGACGTTGGACGTTCAGACGAATGCGTACGCTGGTTTTACTAATAACGTGCAGGGAAAACCTCATCAAGGCCATCACCCGCAGGAAACGGCAGCTACCGAGAAACCGATGATTCCAGTTCCAGTTATTACCCTAACGGAACAAAAGTTGTCCACGTTACAATCCGCCGTTACCGAAAGTCCCGTCTTCCAAATAGTCAGCGTGATTCCGGTCGAGAGTGCTGGGATTAAGGAAAGTCAGACCGATCCGTCTACAGCTGATAGCAGTGCCGCGAGTTCGACTATCCAGCTGTCTGCTCAGACCGAGGAAAGTCAAACGGAACAATATATCGAATTAACTCTGTCAGAGGTACCTGAAGAAACGACGTTCCCGCAACTAACGAGCTTAGACATGTATCCCGTAAGTATCACGAAGCAGACGACTACTAATACTACTAATAGCAAAGTCAGTCAAGGGATGGAAACCTCGGGAACCTACTCGATGACCACGCCAGGAGTATCAACGCATTCCTCCTCCACGAAACAGACCGTAACGCACAGTGGGTCCAGCGAGTTGACGACTGACAAGATCTCTCCCTCGAACGCCAGTTACATTCTTATACTGAGCAAGAACAATACGAAGGTATCCGACGATTCTTCATTCGCATCTAGCGTTACGAAAGAATCTCAAACGAACGGGACATACAATGACATAATAATCCCACAAACCAATACCCTCGCTACCCTAGTGCCGATTTCCCACGCATCTCCGAAACCCGAGGAGGCATCTAACGCGTTGCACTCACCGTCTACGCTCGCTTCCGTTACGAGAATCAAGGTCCCGACCGTCTCGACGTTGCATCATTATCTCAGCGAAGGCTTCTCAACGGTTACGAAAGAGTCATCAAGCCCGGTTACATCGACTTATTTTAATCCTCTACCGACCGACATTCAATCCTCGATAGAACCGTTACCCACGCAGTTAATCGATTCTTTTTCAAGTGTAATAAATCAAGTTTCGGAAGTGAAACCACCTGTCCTGCCCCTCTCGTCCCCATCGAACGAAACGCCAGAGATACCGATCATGAATATTAATTACGAACAGAGGCGTAACGTGTCCGAAGTAAACGAAAAGAATATCAGACCTATCATTAATACGCAAACTTATGCAACTTTTACTACCGAAATTCCGTTGCGAGACACTACTACCAAGTTTGACTATTCCATCACTTATCGGCCTGTCAACACAGTGGACAGAGAATCAAGCACGAGCAGCATTTCCGAGAATTCTCGGATTAAAGCGACGACATCGATTAGAGTCGGAACGACGAGTGATAGAATAACAAGCAATAATTTACCTACAACACCAACTGGACTTAAATCGACTCAAATCCACGTAGAGGTTTCGGGATCAACAGCAGCATCTTCGTTCGTGCAGCTCGAAAAGACACATGCTACAGCCGCTTCTTTGCCGATAAGTCAGACTGAAAGTCCCACGACTCTTGGAAGTATCACTGAAAGAATTATATCAGAAAAGACTTCGACTACTTCATTTTTGAATTTAACTGATACTAAAGCAGTTGCGTCTGATACAACCAAAACGCAATCAACAACCGCGTCGATTGACACAAATTTATCTTCAAATAAGCCTACGACAACTAATGAAAATTTTGACAACACTCTCGCGAATTTGAATTTAAGCGATCCAGTGTCTGCCATTGACAAAGTAATAAGTATCGTGCCACTACCGTCCAGCACTCCCACGATAAAACCGATTGATTTACCTGATAACATATCGAGTTTCGTTGGTGAAATAGCTGGCGATATTGCAAGTGGCCTTATCGCCGGATTTCCAACGACGAATGTATCGAATTTATCGATCATCGAGAAAGAAAAAATCGAAAACGTCACTGAATTACATGAAACGGAAAGAAACGTTACGCAATCGACACAAGAGATATTAACGGATCCAGTTCGAAACGGTACATTAATTTACAGTACTTCAACGCAGATCAAAGAGTCGAGTGATACTCTAGAACCGATTAAATTGTTAAGCAGTAACGAGAGAATAGACGATTCCACGAAAGCATCTTTATCATCGCCAGCAAATAAATTCACAAATGTCAATGGTGAATCAAAGGTTGCTATTAAGCAGAATGCAACAACCGTGGGAATCGTTAGCGTAATTCCTGAACAGACGACGACGACGACAACGACGACAACGATAGATGTTGGTATTCGATCGCCAGGCGTCAACAAAACGACGCTTAATACAAATAACAATCAGAAGAAAACGGAAATAAAGGAGAAGATAAAACCGACTGAAGCACCTATTGTGAGGACAGATTTAAGTCCCGAACTATCTAATCAGTTATCCGTAAAAGTTGCGAATGATACCAAAAACTCGGGACACGTGGAAAGCAGTCCAAAAATAGAAGCATTAAACGAAAAGAACGGTTCCTTCGCAAATGCTTCGTCAATAATGAAGGAGACCGTAGTGCTTCACTCTATTAACGATTCGAGCTCCGAGTCGAGCTCACAAGCATATAGTGACGTTACAATGGACATCTCTGTTTTGAATGTTACGTCTGATGCTATCGTGTCAAATAGAAATTCTACCGATCCTGCATTTTCACAGAATTCAAATCACGTTACTAGTACAGCTGGCTACAAGAACAAAGATAATATTCAGAGTAAAGAGGATAATAAGAACAATGAATCTTCTTCTGTATCAATTAAAGAGCATACCAATAGCTCAATCAAAATAACGCAAGACTCAACGAACGATGCAAATGTAAATAAGGAGAATATTTCTCGGCTTCCTGATAATCCTGTCAATAATACGTCAAGTCAGATTGACAAAAATGTGACGCAGACCACGTCAACGGCCAACGCATCAATACAGAACGACGAGGATTCGAATAACACGGAGAGCAAGACTGCCTCTTTGAAACATTCCGAGAGTTCGCCGAAGCCGGACGTAATACGTTTGCAAGCGTCGACGTCACCGTCGAGTGTTCCGGTCCGTCAAACGTCGAGACCTGATTACAAACCGTCGGAGAAGCCCGACGTCACGAAGACTGATGCCGATGTAAACGCGGAGGACAAGTGGACGCTTATATCGCAACAGGCTTCACTGGCCATATCGAAGCTTCCAAAGCCGCCGAAATTGCCGAAGCCGCTGCAGAGGAAACCAGTCAATCACGCCCAGACGTCAATACCGCCTTCCAATTCGAATTCCAACGACAGCATCCACGTTCGTTCTCCAGGAGTCGAAGCGCCGGCACATCAGCAAGAACAATCACAATCCTCGACGCAATTCCTACCGTTGGACGCGTCTCAGAGTGGTAGCGGCTTAGACGCTACCATAAGACATACCAGCGCCGATATTGTAAATTTCGCCAAGTTATGCAACGAGTTGGCCTTCAATTTCTGGGTAGCCACTAATAAGGGTCTGAGCACCGCGAGATCGTTGGCACTCTCGCCGTTCGGTATGACCAGCTTACTAGCGATGATCTTCCTGGGTGCTCGCGGTCCGACGTCCGATCAGATGAACGAGGTACTCGGTTTGGACGACGTGGCCACGTTCAATCCACATTTGGTCTTCCAAAACATAACCGACGCAGTAGGTTTAGCTCGTGGCCAAGGTATCGCAAACGCTGCCTTTGTCCGCGAGCTGTTCGCTGACAAGATGAAGGTCAGGAAACTTATGCCCTTCTACAAGGAGCAGGCCCAGCAATTCTACGAGGGCCTCGTGACCGAAGTGAACTTCGCCACCATTAGCGATCTTGTGCGCAGAAGAACGAATCTGCTGGTTAGGAAGCAGACTGGCGGCAGAATCAAGGACTTTGTTAAGACGAACACGGTGCCGCTCAGATCACCTTTGGCGGCGCTCTCCGCTAATGTATTTCAGACAGATTGTAATAGCAGTCTGACAAGTTCCGTTGGTAGGGACGGCGAGCTGTACTTTGCCGTTTCGCCGGCTGTGAGACAAAGGAAACTCGTACCGGTCCCAGCTACGACTTGGCGATCGGGTGTCTTAGCTGGCTATGAACCTAGCATCGATGCCACGGCGATCGCTCTTGGAGGCAGCGACAAATTGGTTTCGACGATCTTCGTGTTGCCGGGTCAACAGGGTCACACCGCACCTGGCGATACCCTGGATCGTCTGGAGCAGCGCCTCGTCAGAAGCGCGTTTCGCGACGGAGCCTGGAACAAGCTCCTCAAGGTTCTCATACCGAGACACGGTCTCGAGCTGCAGGTGCCTAAATTCAGTCATAGATCCGTTGTCAATGCAACTGCCGCCTTGAAGAGGATGGGCCTTGATGAGCTCTTCTCGGGCAACGCCGATTTTAAGGGTATCAACGGCGTAGGTCACCGTCTTTACTTAGCCGACGTGTTACAGGTACATACATTTGTCTGTTCGATACCCCCAATACATACGATAACGCTGCTTATAATCATGAATTTTTTTCGCAGATGAATTTATTCAGCACCTGTGGCGACGAGAATATTCTTAACGGCCGACATCACGTGGAAACGTATCCCGCGAGTCCATTAAGAAGAAATGTTGAACGACGAACGGAGGACGATAATTTCGGAAACACTGCTGAGGAGAATACAATGAGATACGGCACGTTGCCGCAAGAGGACAATATAGATTCTTACACAGACCAATCGCGCACGGTTCTGTACGGATTCTACAGAGAGGAAAGACAGCTCTCGGGATCGTTGGAGAAATCGAGGTTGAAGCTCGACAGGCCCTTCTTATATTTTGTTCGACACAACCTTTCCGGCATAATACTTCACATGGGACGTTTCAATCCGCGATTACTGCCCTAAACAAGGGTCTATCATCTTCTATCGAATGCCATTAATTCGATCCTGTTCCTTCTATTCGACATCTACATCCACGAATTTTTGTACAATTGAGGAAAACGACTTTCGTTATAATTGCTCAAACGATTCGTTCTCTATTAGTCGAGCGACTCAACGCGACATGATGTCGTGGCCCACTTTTTCTGAACAATGAAGGTAGGACGTGTATATTTGGCATGTTCTAGAAAATTTGTAAACAATTTTACTTAGAGTTACTACCTATTAGTATCTTCATCGTCTTCACTTAGAAATAAGAAATTAGCGCGATATCGTATTCGCGGCACATTAATATATGTCAAACGGACCCGGCATTGACATAGATCTTATCATTTTATATTTAGGGAGTGGTTAAACGCATAAAAATAACAGACTGAAGAACGGAGAAGAGAAAAATGGTACAAAAAGAAAAGATCTTAATCACGGTCCAAATGATTATCATCATCATCATCATCATTATTATTATATTTCTTTTTTTTATATACGAGTATAAAAACATAATTATTTTTAACGCAATCGCCGGCGAATGTTAAACTTTTATCGAGAATCAATAATTTATTTGGACCCTGATTGACATTATACGCATCTTTTTTTTAATATGATTAACAATTGTGATATGTAACTGAGCGTTGAATTTTTTTGTACATTTCGTAGATTAATTTGTTAGGACACGCACATTGTATGTGAAAAATGTTTCGATGTATTTTTTTCTTAACAAAGAGACTTAATGTCGAACGGATGATGCGTTGAATAAAAGCAACATCTCTCGTTCGTTCTGTCATTCTTAAAGGTAAACTCCAAGCTGGCTTTTTGGGCATTACCGTACTTGTGAGAACACAAGATAAGAAAACTGCGTTGATATCGCGCAACCTACCATAAATAATATGCGAACTATCTTTTCCAATACGGACAACTTTGAAACAGCGACTGATATTCGGATTGTAAAATATATCGCAATGTAGAATATATAGCAAATGGCGAAAATTACATTGTACCTGCTGCTATAAATTTACATCGACACGATCTTTGATATATCACAAACGTAATCATGATTATGTTATTTTATATATACTTATATATATTTATATATACACTCCGTGTATTCCGTATATGACCTATCTAATGTGTTCTATTGTAGAAGGTAACTTTTTCATACTTTAGAAAATTTAAACTGTTTATGCATATCATCTCGTTATCTGCGTTAAAATGGTACACGTCATTGTTGGATGATAACCGCGCTGAACGGCATTGAGGGGGTCTGCATTCGCTTATCGGGTAGTTATCGTTAAGTCGTCGTAAAGGTAGAAACTTATTGTTTTTCAGTTTTTAACGCTAAAACTGCCTCAATAATTCTACTTGGAACTGCAGTTTCATTACAACGAACGCAAGCATTCTTCGTTACAATGCACCGGGTGATAGTCATATCGTATCGAGAGTGATCGAGAGTAATCGCAAGTTTTTAATGTATGATCGACATACAAGGTACGCGATCGAGTGACAAATACATATTTCGTTCGCGATCTCACCGTCTGATTCTAATAAACATTCACCACGATTGACGAGAGACCCTGTAACAGAATCTGACAGAGAAAAGTATATTCTACTTTTTCCCCGTATATATACTATCTCATTCTAACTTATACTATATTTCATTCTATAATTTTAATTAACCTTTAGTACCCACAATGATTTTCCGATCCTTAGTACACACGATGGGTCATTCCCGGGTTAATTTTTATTACTTTAACAAATATACAAAAATTATTGAGCGATTTTTGCATATACTTTAACATCTTTAGAAAATATTTGTAAGGTTGTGTGTATTTAAAAAAAAATGTTGTAACTAATTACTTGATGCTTCTAGTTTTTCGAAGAAAAAAATGTGCAGGAATGATCCAATCGTGTGTACTAAGGATTAAGTTATAAAATGAGATAGTATAAGTTAAAGACAGGAAAGAAGTACTACGTACCTTTTCTTCTCCAAGTGATAAAATCACTTTGATAAAATCACTTGTGGCCAATCTCTGTTATAGGACTCTAGTCAGAACTTACTCTACCATCCTAACCGTTAAAATAATTTTCCAGTACTTCTTATCGCTCGTAAATTTGCATGTGTTATGCAACCCGCAGGAAATTGCATCAAGGACTGAGTTGGATTTCTCACTGAGACTCGTATATGTACTAGTGTTTTGTTTCAATGGAACAAATTCAAGCGTTCGGAACAGAAGCGTCTGGATAAATGATGGGTTGATACGAGTCTAAATACTTTCGTTTGCGTTCAGATATCGCTGATCCGTTACGCAACGTTAGTACGCTGTAAAACAATATGAACACCTTGCTTCGAACAGTATACGATGCTTTACAAATCTGTACAGGTTCAGTACACAAAAATTCGATTGTATTACCGACTATTAATATATTGCCTTAAAAATCAAGTTTTCTAAAAATACATCCACGTCAAGAAGATACGAATGAGATGTGAAAAGCGACACTTCGTGTATCAACTCCGGGATCATTTATCATCGTAAATAAGTAGTATACACTTGCGATAAGCCGTGTAGATTAATAACTACTGTGAGGAGGAAATTTCCCTCTCCGACTGTCTCATATCCAAGATGTTTTTTCTGATCCTGTTGGTATGTATACCGCCTTACTGATAATTTAATATTCGCTCGCCGATTATCCATTACAATTTGATACGATAATTTTACACTTCTAATCGGCGGTGATTATCAGCGTTCGTTCGCCGATCGCTGTCGAGATCTTGGACTCTTTGTTTAAGCTGCTTATTGTTAATCGTTGCTACGAAAGCACAGAACCGCTACTATCGAGGGAGTAAAACTAGACACCTCAAGCACGCGTTTCGTCTTACAATTAGACGGGGTAAATCCACGTGACTCGAAAGCTGTACATATATCTATAATGCGACTTATTCAGGATGCGGATTGCTCCGGCCGCATGCTGGCTACTATTCTGGTCGCATGGGTAACAACGGCGATGATAGCCTCGATATTACTGCAATGGGAGCACATGTGGGTTGTTTTGGTAATATTGACGCTACTTTTCTTCCTGGTTTGCGGATATACCGTTTACACCGTGAAAAGAACTCACGCGAGAATTCTGATCGAGCAACAAAGAGCGGCAATTCGGACTATCTCGGACATTACTGCCAATCGCAGACAGGTACTAATTTATTATTTTCGACCGATTGATTTTGAATTTTTAAATATCTTTCAGGGGTGTCTTAAGGTGAAATCACACGGTGCGGAATAGGACTGCGGAATAGAGAATGCGTCATTTAAGCAATCAATCAACGTTATTCCGCATTTGCGGAATACAGAGTGCGTCATTGTGTTCTAAATCGTAAAGTCACCTAAACCGTGTTCTTGTAATAAACTGTCGTATTTTGAAAAATTAAAATAATTTGATGCTAATTGATATGATTATGGAATCGCGTAATGTTAAGACGAATGAAGCAAAATGACAAAATCTAAGTGCGTAAATATAGATATCAAGATAAAAAAATAATGACGCATTAGATGCGATTTCAGCGTGCCCTGTTTACATGATGCTGAAAAATGATAATAAATGCGTTAAAGCAGTTCAAAAAATTGTTAGAAGATTGTAAATACAATATTAATTATAAAATATTAAATACTAACCAGTGATAATTGTTTTTTAATTTGTAAATTATATTTCATTTTAATAAGTAAATTATTAACGTAAAAAAAGTCAGTAATGTTTAAATTATGTTCATCCTGGATGCATCTTTGACGCACCATGTGAACACAACACACAAAACTTCCGTGACGGAAAAGTGCGGAATAGCGCTGATTGGTTGCTTCGATGACGCATTCTCTATTCCGCACCGTGTGTGATTTCACTTTTATTCTTGAAAAATATTACATACGAAAATATTATAGTATATGTTACGTACTCTTTAAAACTTTTTTTAGAGTGAATCTCACTCTTAAAGATTGAAAATTAAGCTACTCTTTAGAGTAAAAGTCCACTCCAGAAATTTAAACAATAAATTTTCATGATATAAATTCTAGAACAAATTTCCAGATCTATCTGTTATAAATCGTACAAAGAAAGTATAATTTTATACAAGATGCGGCACTTAACGTCCCAAAGGAAAGGAGCTAAATTCATGTCTCCGCGTGTTCGTATTTTGCAGGCGGGATCGTCAGCATATGCGGTGCATTCTTCTCCAGATTTACCACCGTCTTATGCATCTGTGATGACTGTTCAGGGAACATCGAGGTCTGCTCAGATGTCAACGACCATCAACCCATCCAGCGAGGACAAATTCGAGAATCCTCCACCGTATTCCATCGTAATCGCATCTATAAATGCGGCGCAAGAGCAAAACGTGGAAATGTCAAGAGAACGGCACGTACCGTCCGTACCCACAAAAAAAAACGAAGCTACCGTTTTAACTACTTCCACTCTCGCCTCCGCCTCTCAAACGTACCCGCAACCGAGATGATTTATAATTAATTAAATTAGTCTTGTGGAAGATACAAATGGGATTCACATTGAAAAATGTTGAATCGTACAGAAGATGAATGAATGAATGGATTTTTGATATGATCACAATTTAAATTTTTTGTCAATAAAACTATTGTTATCTTGAAGATATCATCGACGATAAGAACTTCAACGAGGAAAGTGACCGATTAGAATTTGTACGATAGAACAAAAGTTGCGCATTTATCGTGGCTAAAATAATCGCAACTTATATCTGTTTAGCTTAGAAAATTGTATTTCTATCCGTGATATTTTCTTGGTGCACGTAAAATCTTAATCGAATTAAATTTGTATTTCCCGCATTTTTAACAAACAAATTTTTTACAGCGTTATATTACATTATAAAAATATATTTGTAATTTTTATAGCATTCACCAAAGTAAAGACTGAAACCAAGTTGTAACAGCAGTTGACTCTTTTTTAGTGCTCATAATATTCAAATAACGCAAGTTCTTTATGAGATAATTAATTCAAAGTAATTATTTTTAAGATGTCTTTAAGATTATCAAAAGATGTCTTCAAGACTTTCTGACAACCCAGACATAGATATTATACATATAGAATTTATAACAACGTATTAATTTTATGTGCAAGGTAGGCGCTTTATTAATGCAATATTTATTGCTCTTCTTGTATGTACAGTCTATATAAAGATATGAAATGATAAACAGATAATAGACTGTTGCAACGCGGTAGCGCGCCAAGTGCATAAAAATATAAAATAGGTCGCTTGACGGGTCGCTTAATCGCTTAAGGGTAAATTTTCACGAGCTGCTCAAACCGGCTGTTTCAGCGAGGTTTGAAAAGGATCACGTGATCAAAATAGGCGTTTGATATTCGTCAATTTTGACCACATGATTCTTTTTGTCGCTGAAACAGCCGGTTTGAGCAGCTCGTGAAAATTTACCCTAACGTGTAAATGTCATTACGTATATGTTCGTGCCATTGCCAAATTCGTGATGCTACCACTAGCTTTATCTGGAGTTTTCACATCAACAAATTTTATATTAAAATTACTCAGAAACTAAAACCGCAATAAAAAATCTAAAAACATTTTTATTATAGATAGAATGTCATCGGTATCTTTCGATTGCGACCAGTCCGAATAAAATTGGTGCAGCCGATACCGAGATTTGGAGATAGTGTTCCGAAGAGGGACCATTTCAGCTTTTCAAATTTTTTCAGTCGTACATGTGACACATACATATAAAGCGTTTTGTCCATTAAGCTGCTTTTCACAATGCCTTCATACAATTTTAATTTTAATCAAATACTTATACAAGATGTTTGATAAGTAATGATAAAACTCTCGCATAGGGGGTAGAGCGGATTAAACTGAGTCGAAATGTGTTCTACCATTTTATAATTTTCGCAGTTAACAAGATATTAATTACTAAAAATCGTCGAATATTCAATAATTTTTTACTCAAGTACTATCAACTTTACAGAGAAACAACAAATGACAAAAATTGTTTATTTTCTTCTCACAGAGTTCTGAGAATTTTTTCAGAATTTTTTAGTTTACCGCATTTTTTCATATTGGTAAAAATAGTTACACTAAAAAAATGCAGCACAAAAAAGTTGATAAAAAATTCTTAGAGCTTTATGAGAAGAAAATAAATAATTTTTGTCTCTTGCTGTTTTTCTGTAAAGTTGATAGTACTTGAGTAAAAAATTATTCAAAACTAATATTCGGCGATATTTAGTAAGGTAAGTCGGGGGAATACGCCACACTTAAGCGAAATTAGATTTTTGAATAATTATTTGTTCAATTTAAATTACTTTACTGATCTTTTTCTTTCATCCTTTATCTATGATTTGTGTATAATTGGAATCGAATATATTCGTTTTTTGTTATTAAAAATAAAGTGCTAAAAATGGGTAATATGCCACCATGGGGGTAATATACCACATACAAAAAAATACAATATATTCAATGTATAATGTATATAATATACATTACGCGCAGAAATTAAAGCATCACCTCTCACACCTTTGAAAAATAGGTAAACTTCAAAGGAGTGTAACTTTTACATAAATGGTCAAACTGAGATTTTAAAAAAGGTATTTTGTAGCTTGACATCTCTACTTTCCAAACCTGTATAATGAAATAACGATCCGGTTGATTTTTACGGAACTACATGATTATAAAGGAAGATCCGTAAAATGTCAAAATTTTTTGTAAACTTTGCACAATTTCATGCCGTGAATGAGAAGTCGGGCACAAATACAATTCACAGCTTTCGAAAGCGTGATCCTTTATCTTTAATTTACTTTTTTTTACCTCTGTAGGATTTTTTTTACCGAGTTATTCAACATTGAAGTAAAAATGATCCCTTTGACTTTGACTGCTCATAAAAGACGAACGGAGTGACGTACGGCATTTTTAAAAAAAGCAAAAAAAAGTTCAAAGTTTTCTCTTTAACATGCTTTTATCAATTTTTAGACACAGATAAGCTTTTTATGTAAAAACTTAAGTGAAAGGTAAAGTTGAAAACTGAGACAATTATCTGTTTTTATTCAATTCGATCTATTCTGATAAAAAAGAGAGAGAAACCCTATGATATTAACGTAATTTTACACTTTAGAGTTTACTGATTTCAACGAGACTCATAAACAGTTGCGATATTTTAAAACTAATGTCCTTCATGTTCGAAGTTACGATTTTGGGCAAGACGACATTTGCTGATTTGAATTTAATCTTATATCGCAGCATGCGATCACACCGCTGGCATTAGCGTTATCCGATGCGTATCATGTGGAGGTTGCACACTCGGATTTACGCTTCTTGTGTTGTGTGCGTGTATGTATGCTGCTTGTGTGCACGCCCGTGTGTGTAAATGAAAAAATTAAATTTTAATATGAGGTATTGCTGCCTTTATTATAAATTACGTCTCTTAACCGTTGTTGCATGTTTATGCACCGCCGAATCGCTGCTTGCGGAATTTGATGCCAAACTTGACGGAATGCTTCTATTAATTGTTTTAATGTTTGTATTCGTAGATAATGTCGTCGCAATCGACGCTCAAGCATATCCCAGTCATGCTCAATCGGTTTGAGGTCCGGGCCCATCGGCTGGTGGTTCAAAATGTTAACACGATTTTTTCTAAGAAACGTTTGTGTAATAAATGCAGTATGGCAACGGGCATTATCATGCATAAATATGAATCTGTGCCCCATCCGATCACGCATTGGAAGAACACATCCCTTATAAAAATTTTTCACCGTTTTTCGCCCGTTTTTAGCCCGCACGAATGGTTAATTTGAGTGGTGAAAACGTGCATTTTACTCAGTGAGTATGACTCTGTTTTTAGGTCGCAAACAGGAACTTTTCCGTAAAAATGAGTGGTTAAAACGGATTGCACTCATGCAGGTCATGAGTATATCTGAGCGGTAAAAACGTATAGGGTAGGTAGTCCAACAGTGAACCAATAGTACACTATGAACCATTGCGATATTTCGTAAATGCAATATTATCAGATTGTGCTGCTATCATGCAGCGACTCGCATTTGAGTCCCTCCTCGGCTCCCCAGTCGACTGGTAGATTGCGCCAAGAACAACCATGTAATGTCACATTTTAAGAATTTTGGGTTGCAAAGTAAATTTTTTTTGTAAGTTTTACGTATTTTTTATGTTTTTGTTGTTATACCTATAATTTTTTTCATTGTGCAATAGTTTTATGTGCACATTTG
>NW_017299312.1:185167-186145 GCF_001594075.2 Trachymyrmex cornetzi
AATGAATCATTTTGACGTAGTGAACAATGAACCATGGTATATTGTAGACCACATAATCTTTTTTACGATAACCTTTAAAATAATAATTCGTTGTAATAATTATTTAAAATACAGCCCCTCTCCCCACCTAAAATTTCAATAAAAATATATTTATTTGACGCGTTTTCACTTAAAACGAAAGAAAAACGCGGTGGTCGGCCTTGTGAATCCTCACCACCATATAATTATCTATTTTATAAATAAACATTTTAAAATATAGCAAAACTAAAATAATCCCAACAATTCGCAGTATAAAACATGTAAATCATTATTAAAAATAGCATGGTTCATTATGTAACACCCCTTGTTCACAATGAACCATTTCCCGTTTTTTAAAATTGTAACTAAACTTCAGGGATAACTTAAAAGTTATTATTTACGGTATGTAGTCAACTAAATTCATAAACTGTATGCAAAAATTCAGACCTTTAATTCAATAATTGAGAGAAATACGAGCCTCTGAAATTTACATGGTTCATTGTTGGACCACTTACCCTACATTACGAGTATTTTTAAGTGGTAAAAACGTAAATTTGAATGAAAAAACTTATACGAGTATAGCAGCACTTGTCATTCACATTGCACGTTTTCACCACTCGAAATTACTCGTCGTAAGGCATAACCGATAGCACGAGAAAATCAGCTCCACTCCTGTCGAGATTCGAACCGAGGCCTGGTTTCCAAGTCTGCTCTACGAGGCTGCCACTTTTCCACTGAGCCACACAACTCCTATGTCGATATTCGCTTATTTATGTACCTCTTATAGGAAAGATTATAATTATTATATATAGTATTAGCAGGGTTGGGTAAGTTAATGTTTTCTTTTAACACACACACCACACTAAGTTAAGTTAAAGTTAACAACCTTGAAAATTTAACTTAGTTAAGATACAAGTTAATGTATAATGAAATTAATTGAATTAAAAGTTAAGTTAATAA
>NW_017299312.1:188276-188609 GCF_001594075.2 Trachymyrmex cornetzi
AACCAAAACGAAATATCCATGCTTCGAAGATTATGTTGTGCATCTGGTGGGATCAGAGAGGTGTTATATATTATGAGCTGCTCAAACCGTCCGAAACCATCACTGGCGATCGTTATCGACTACAACTGATACGTTTAAAACCAAGCTTTGAAAGAAAAACGACCGAAATGGGACAATAGGCACAACAAGCTGATTCTGTTACATGACGACGCTAGGCCACACGTTGCAAGACCTGTCAAGAAATACTTGGAAGGAGTAAAGTGGGAAATTCTGCCCCACCCGTCGTATTCACCGGACATTGCTCCTTCAGATTTCCATTTGTTCCGATCCATG
>NW_017299312.1:188658-189824 GCF_001594075.2 Trachymyrmex cornetzi
AAAAAATGGCTTGATGAATGGATCGCTTCAAAAGAACCAGATTTTTTCATTCGAGGAATCCGTTTATTACTGGAAAAGTGGGAGAAAGTTGTCACTTCTGAAGAAGCATACTTTGAATAAACTCACTTATATAGATTTGTTTAAATAAACACATCTTTTTCTTTTCAAAAAGGGCGGAAACATATTCCCATACCCAATATTAAATGTTATTAAGCGTAAATATAATAGCTGCTTATTCGCCAATTTGAATGCGTCCATTGGTCTTACCGTGTCGCATTTTGTCGCAATTTTCCCGCCTATTCTATCCGGCCATTTCCGCTTGTGAACGGACTCGTGTGTCATGTGTTAATTCTCATGGCTCGATCTTGATCTGCTGTCGCAGATCTTTATTCCTCTTTGTAGTGTACGCCGAACTCTTTTCATCAGGTAAGTGAATTATATTTATGATTTCACATCCAAATCACAATCGTAATATTTCGTATAAATAATTTCAATGTACGCAAGGACATATGTATATCGTGCCTATTCTGCCCATTTTCGCCTTTGTGTTCTCATGGCTCATGATCTACTGTCACAGATATTTTTATTTCCTCTTGTGCTGGATCGACGAGTTATTTCCAGGTATACAGGAAATTTTATTTCTATTTAATTAACGTTCAAAATTTCAAGGTTAAATGTACATAACCTTAAATGTACGTACAAATGTATATCGTACCTTTTTTAACATTACGATGAGACATAAAGGTTAGGTTATAATGTGCTGCAAGAAAGAAATTTTTGAGGGTTTCTTTTATTAAATCTGATTTAAAGTCGTGTTTCAACATATATTATCAATATTGAAAATCTATAGTATGCATTATATAACATAAACAATAGATTTTCAATACTGACAATGTACATATATCAAAACATGATCTAAATCATTATTATTAAAGAAGTTTTCCTCAAATATTTCTTTGTATATTCATCATTTTGTGAATCTATAAAACTTGTTATTTGATGTTCCGAAACATTACCCTGATACCACAAATGATCGCGTTGGTAGTTTCATTAAAGAGTGGTTGCGTCGTGTGTCGGAAAAATATGATAAAAATGCGAGAAAGTAGAAGCAGCTGGACTTCGTATAAATTGATTAAACTGGTCTTATATCGTAAGCAATATATATA
>NW_017299312.1:190315-190602 GCF_001594075.2 Trachymyrmex cornetzi
GTACAAAAGAAAGTCATTTCTCCATCGAATTGTGACTGACGATGAAAAGTGGATATATTTTGAGAATCCTAAGCGTAAAAGATCATGGGTAACTCCGGGCGAACCATCGACATCGATATGGACGGAAGACAATGCTCTGTGTTTGGTGGGATCAGAAAGGTGTGATCTATTATGAGCTGCTAAAACCCGGCGAAACCGTTAATACTGAACGCTACCGACAACAAATGATCAATTTGAATCAAGTTTTGCGTGAAAAACGACCGGAATATCAAAAAAGGCAACACAAA
>NW_017299312.1:190803-196212 GCF_001594075.2 Trachymyrmex cornetzi
GACTGGTTTGGCTCAAAAGAGCAACAATTTTTTTGGCGTGGCATCCACAAATTGTCAGACAGGTGGGAAAAAGGTATAACTAGCGATGAGCAATACTTCGAATAAAATATTTTTTATCATTTTCATGCAATAAACGTGTATTTTCTATTAGAAAATTCCGGTTTCATATTTACATATCTGGTATATTTCGTCTATATTTCAATTATAATTATAGAAACTATAGTAAATATGTATTTTTCGCGAGTCTAATAACTTTTTCTATAAGGATTGTCTCACCAATCAAACCAATTTCTTAAGAATAATTTTCGAATTTATAATTAAAAAGTAAAATTTTTTTGTACTCTTATCAGTAATTAAAAATTTTTTATTTTTACCTATAAATTTTATTTTAGTTTATGAATTTTAGTTCATGAATTATAGTTTATATAACTATATAACTTATATGTTTTTAGCTATGAAATTTTATCTTTGTTTTTTTATTTTGATATATTAAAATCCTGGTAAAATTAAATTTCTTTCATTTTATAAATCTCGTAATTCTGTTTGTCTCGTAACTTTATATAAGTAATATGAATCTCGGGTCTTATGTATATCTTGTAATTTTTACAACAAAAAAATAAAAATATTAGATTGCACTGTGTATTTTCATTTATTAATTGTCTATGAGACATTCGAAGTAAGTCTATGAATAAGACCATTGGATATACTGTATTTTCGTTTAGACAGATGTCCACTGGACATCCGAAGGACATCCATTTAGTCCGATAAGGGCATCCTTAGTATATCCGTATTCGTCCATTGGTCTTTATAGGATGTCCTATGAACGTACTTCGGCCGGACATTGGGACATAATCTGTACATCCCATGGACAGCTGACGGACGAAAATCGACATCCTACGGATATCCGTAACGGACCAATAGGACGTCCATTGGATGTCCATGTGCTATGTGGGTTATTACTATGGTCAAAATTTCATTGGTATTCCATATTACATCCCATTTTTTAAACCCCCATTTTCTCACTTTTGACTTTTTTTGTTAATATTGACGTTGGACTTACATTTTGGCGACTTTCATTTATTGGATGTTGTAGCTAACATATTCCTCAAGAGTTCTGTGTAAATTTAAAGTTTTCGTATGCATTTATATTGGAGCAATGTTAATTTAAAAAAAGCTATTCCATAATCCCTGCTTTTATCCTACATCTGCACCAGCGTTTGCGACTGTATACAATTGGATGAATGAATTTAAACGTGGTCGTACATCCACATGTAATGCACCTCATTCGGGGGGTCCAATTGAGACTGCTACGGCAGAAATCATCGATAAAGTCCACGATATTGTTTTGACTGATCGCCGAGTGAAAGTGCGCGAGCTTGTTGAGGCCACAGACATATCACATGGCATAATGATTTCAATTTTGCAGGAACAATTGGATATGAAAAAACTATCGGCAAGATGGGTGCCGCGTTTGCTCATTGTGGACCATAAGCACGACCATGTGACGATTTCAAAACAATGGCCAAATTCAACGAATTCCGCTACGAATTGCTTCCCCATCCAGCATATTCGCCAGATTTAGCTCCCTGCGACTATTTCCTGTTTCCAAACCTGAAGAAATGGTTCGGA
This sequence comes from Trachymyrmex cornetzi, assembly GCF_001594075.2. NCBI lineage: Eukaryota > Metazoa > Arthropoda > Insecta > Hymenoptera > Formicidae > Trachymyrmex > Trachymyrmex cornetzi. The sequence continues at coordinate 192,433 of NW_017299312.1, forward strand.
GGAAAGAGATTCACTATCAGAGAGCAGCTCATCGCTGAAACAGAGACTTATTTTGAAGATTGGACAAATCATATTATTCGGACCGCTTGAAAAAGTTGAAAAATCGTTGAATCAAGTATATCGAGCTGAAAGGAGACTATGTTGAGAAATAAAAATGAATCGATCAAAAATAATGTGTTTTACTATGTTTTTCTAAAAACTTATTGACTTACCCTCGTACTTTATTGATAATATGTATGTTATTTTCTTTTCAGATATTCTCTGCAAATATTGAAATTACAAAAACCACGGTTGGATGTATGTACTCGCTGAAATTCAACTTATGATATGTTGCAGCGACTTTTGCAATACAAGACATTTTATAACGATAATTTAGGAATATCTCATTTATCAGAAAAGGAATGGATTATGATCCAGTAGTGAAAGTCCTAAGCCTAGTGTATGAAGCAACAATAAAACTTCAGGAAAGTCAGTTGTTAGTGGGGGATTTTTATAAATTATGGATTAATCTAAAACTAGAAGTAAAAACTTAAGTCAAGTGCAGCTGATGTTTTTTCACATTATTTGGAAATAAAAGAATCTCAGATTCTGAAGAATGATACAGTTAATGTTGCATTTTCCAAGATTAAAACGTCTTTTGTCATCGGAAAGGCTAAAGCTAAAAAGCACTTAAACACTGAGACAAAAAGGTGAAAACAGTCAGAAAATTTATAATAACGTTATTATGGCCAACATCAATTTCAATATCATCGTAACTCGCGTCTTTAATTTTTTTCGCTGAAGTACTAGCATACTCAGTTTCTGCTTCTATTTTATCGGGATTATAATTGAATTTCTTCTTTCGAGGCCGACATGGTCGAGCAGTTCCCACTGATTTTCGTGTGTTCGGCATTTTTGAAACACTGTTACTTGCCCCACGTTCGAAACGCAACTGAAATACGTTACTGTAAATAGAAGTATAGAACGCACGTCCGACCGAGGGTATACGAGCACACAATAGACAGGAATGTACAGGAATTCGTTGAGACAGGCACAAACTTGCTACCTGTAGTAGATACACCGCTTAGGCGGTGAAAAATGCCCGTCCCTCGAAGCCGCTCCGAGCACGCGTTTATACCTGTTTTTCGGCCGACGCACTCTCTCGTCTAATACGCTATAACTCCTAAAATGAATTACATAGGGAAATATCCTTTTGGCTACACATTTTCAAGACCCTAAGGATGAAAATAAAGCAAAAAACAAAAAAAAAATTTTTTTTCGATTTTGACTAGAACCTCCCCTTAAAAAGTATCGCAGCTCAAATGTTTATATTGAATGATAATTGAATGTTATGTATTGAACGCGGTGCTTAGTTAATTTTTTCAGTAAGGTAATTTTTTCATGAAATTTATTCAATTTTTAGAGCGATAGAACAGTTAATATAACTAGCACAGTGGAAAAGGAGGATGCTAACAATAACAAGGCGGCAACTGAGGCGACTGACTTTTCAAGTACGAGTAATACTAATTTAGCACTATTAAGAAATTCCATTGTATAAATAGAACTAGACTCGTCTACGGACGACGAGTATAAGATATGTATTATGCAAGAAATAAACAAAATTTGTAATGCAATAGATAACTATAAAGAACAACGTATTGATATAGATACTGATTTAATGTAATAGGAAAGAAAAAAATACGTCGTACCATTCATAACAAAATTAGCAAAATTGTCCATGCTGTCCCCATTACACAAGTAAGCGTAGAAAGAGCTCTTTCAGCTTTAAAAGTAATTAATGCTTAATGATAAAAGGTACAATTTATCTCCCAAAAATTCAAAAACTTATGTTTGTTAAACTAAAAATAAAGATAAATTACTAATGTATATATTTGTTGTATTAATTATTAATTTATATACTAAGTATTAAAAGTGTATTAAAGCTTACAATACCGTATTAAAACGTAGTATTTTTTATTTTATCTTTTCTTCATAAATAATGACATCTTTTATCCTTTAATTATTAATACGTTAGAGGAATGGCACCGATACCGACATACCACTTTGTTTTTAGACAATAAATTCGTAAACAAAAGGTAAAAATACGACTTCAAAAACATAAATAGGTGTACAACTTTGCTTCCGCCGTTTTCCTATAGATGGCTTTAGCGGTAAGTGATGGTCGAAATACGAGGGTCGTCTGAAAAGTTTTGAGCCTAACATAGAAACAAGTAATTTTTCGGTCAAATTCAATTTTATTTTTTCAGATAGTCTCCTTTTAAGTCGACACATTTTTTCCAGCGATGCTCCCACTCCTTTAATCCATTAAAATAACATGTCTTGGTTTGCAAAATAGGCGTCTACGGATGCGATGACCTCCTCGTTCGATGAAAATTTCTGTCCTCGGAGCCAAACTTTGAGTCTAGGAAACAGAAAAAAGTCGCTGGGGCCAGATCTGGTGAATACGGTGGATGGTCAATTAATTCGAACCGCAATTCGTGAATTTTTGCCATAGTGTGAGACGCCGAAGTGTGAGACGGTGCGTTATCTTGATGGAACAGCACTTTCTTCTTTTTCAAATGCGGTCGTTTTTTCTCAATTTCTGTCTTCAGCTTGTCAAGCAATGATGCGTAGTACGTCCCTGTTATTGTTTTACCGTTTTCAAGATAGTCGATCAACACAATTCCATGATTGTCCCAAAAAACAATCGCCATCACCTTTCCCGCCGATAAAACCGTCTTCGCTTTCTTCGGAGAAGATTCACCCTTCGCAGTCCACTGTTTTGATTGTTCTTTCGTTTCAGGAGTGAAGTGGTGGACCCAAGTTTCATCGACCGTTATTAATTGACGCAAAAAATCCGACTCGTTTCGCTTAAACCGCTCCAACAATCCGCCGATAAAACCGTCTTCGCTTTCTTCGGAGAAGATTCACCCTTTGCAGTCCACTGTTTTGATTGTTCTTTCGTTTCAGGAGTGAAGTGGTGGACCCAAGTTTCATCGACCGTTATTAATTGACGCAAAAAATCCGACTCGTTTCGCTTAAACCGCTCCAACAGGGCCTTAGAAATGTTCATTCGAATGCGTTTTTAATCCAGAGTGAGCAAGCGCGGCACCCAACGCGCGGTTAACTTACGCATGCCTAATTCTTCAGTCAATATATGACAAACACGTTCTTTTGATATGCCAACAGCCTCTGCTATCTCCCTAATCTTAATTCGACGGTTGTCCATTATCATTTGATGAATTTTTTCGATGTTATCGGTGGTGGTCGCAGTTGTTGGCCGTCCAGAACGCTCATCATCAGCTAAGCTGGTACGACCACGTTTAAATTCAACTACCGATCTTTTCACGGTGGCAAATGATGGGGCAGAGTCCCCGTAAACAGCGTCCAACTCGGCTTTCATTTGCGTAGACGTATTGCCTTTCAAATGCAAGAATTTAATTAGAGCACGATATTCAATTTTTTCCATTTTTACAAAATGACGACACAAATGATCGTCAAACAAGAACTGAACGTCCAAAGTGGCCACAATTGTCACAGATATCTTTCGTAAGTATCACGATTATAATACCAGAATGGCTTTGACGAGTATCGCCATCTTCATGATGAGGCTCAAAACTTTTCAGACGACCTTCGTAAATAGATCATAGACGTAGTCTAGCAAGACCGCTCGAGCAAGACGGACCTGTGTCTGCCCTGCTTCGGGTATTGCATCATCTTATTAATTTTTTGCTGAAAAGCGTTTCCGGCTATAACTGTGATTTGTAAGCTTGGCCACGTAAATCCAACTAAGTTGGAACC
>NW_017299312.1:196555-197293 GCF_001594075.2 Trachymyrmex cornetzi
AAAGACGGAAGGGATTTCTGCATCGCATTGTGACTGGGGACGAAAAATGGGTTCATTACGATAACCCCAAGCGCAGAAAATCATGGGGAGTTTCCGGCCGTGCTTTCACGTCGACGGCCAAACCGAATATTCACGACTCCAAGGTCATGCTCTGTATTTGGTGGGACCGGCTCAGCGTAGTGTATTATGAGCTGTTAAAACCGCCTGAAACAATCACAGGCGATCGGTATCGAACGCAATCGATGCGTTTGAGCCGAGCATTGAAAGACAAACGGCCGCAATTCAACGAGAGACACGATAAAGTGATTTTGCAGCATGACAATGCTCGACCCCATGTTGCTAAAGTGGTCAAGACATACTTGGAAACGTTGAAATGGGAAGTCCTACTCCACCCGCCGTATTTTCCAGAAGTTGCTCCCTCTGACTATCACTTGTTTCGATCAATGGCACACGGCCTGGCTGACCAGCACTTCCGATCTTATGAAGAAGTAAAAAATTAGATCGATTCGTGGATCGCCTCAAAAGATGACCAGTTTTTTCGTACGCTGCCCGAAAGATGGGAGAAAGTAGTGTCCAGCGATAGATAATACTTTGAATCATAAATGTATAATCAGTTTTTTACAATAAAGCCTCGAATTTCGGAAAAAAAACGGCGGGAGCAAAGTTGTATACCTACCATGGTAATAGTAAAAAGTGCCTTCTATCAGATAGTATAAACAATTTTTATAATACTGTTTG
>NW_017299312.1:197365-198972 GCF_001594075.2 Trachymyrmex cornetzi
TAGGCAGTAATGCTACGTATTCCTATTCTTTTTCTTTTACAGGAATTATCTGTATAAAGTACCTATAAGTGAATGTATATAAGATTTTTCAGAATCATTTACTTCGTTATAAAACGTTTTTATTGAATTATATGCATATTTACTTCATGCTGTTCTGCAAGATGCAAATATGTAACGCGATAATTTTTCTAGAGTTGTTCCATATATGTACGATTGCCTTCAGCTTCAATAGACTTATTTGACACTATAAAGGAACATTATAAAGATTAAGTTAGCTCATGGTCTGTTTTACGGGCAGATGTGTTGGTTTAGGCTGCACCCCAATTTTAAATTAAAAATCGTATTATGAAAAGACTAAGAGAAAAAATAATATAAATAAAACTTATTTCGGAAACTACAAGTATTTAAAATGACGTAATATTATCAATAATATATCAATAATATATCAATAATAGTCACTATTATTTAACTATTATTAAACCTCACAATTTGCAAAAGAAAATCGTAAGAATTTTATTTTCACATTTGTAGAATTCGTTTTTAACTGATTTGATATAGAAACGAGCCACAAACCTACGAATTATGAGTTTGTACTTCTTTAATTAGCTAAATAAGTCATGATTTTATTAGTATTAATAAAGTGCAATAGTTAGTTTCTGAAAAATAAGGGGGTGTCACTTTTGGAGACCTGTGTCAGTATCGGCGACTTTCCTCTATTACCGTACATACCGAATGTCTCAAATGTAATCGCTTCATTTATCAACAAATTTGCCTTTATAATTGGATTTAGATGTCTGAATAGATTGAATCTCTTTGTCAAAGTACACAAAGATAAACTCGACAAGTTTTTCTCTTAAAATATAGTCTACAAAATTAATTGTAACAGTTGCGAAGCCTCGTACGTTGGGCAGACAAAGAGACAGCTTAAAACTCTCATTAAAGAACATAAAAGTAATATTAAGAGTGACTCATCGAGATATACAGTTATCACATATTAAATTATAATTATACTTTCAATTGAGAAGACAAAAATTGTAGATATTGAAACTAATTACAATAAAGGAATTATTTCAGAAATGCTGCATATTAAAGGACAAGATAATGGCATAAATTCACAAAAAGATGCAAAATGTCTCGGCGAGTTTATTGTTATTTATTACAGCCTCTAACAACGGATAAATAATAACAATTTTAATATTGGCTCTCTCTTGTCTGTCTCCATGCCGGTCCTTTTATTTAAATCTGTGCGTTTGAATGAGTTGGAATGGTTTGCGTTGACTTCTCGGGTTTTGATGTAAGTTCTTGATTTCTATTTTTTTTTATATTAACAATATTAACAATATTAACCGTTTTTTAACATTATTTTCTTTTTAACAATCACTAGACTACAAAATCAAAATTTTTATTTCACTGACTCCAATTGTCACCTGATTTTCGCTAAACAACGTTTCGCTAAACAGTTTGATGACTAATCAATTGAGTGAATTCACAATTATATGTATACGAGATGTGATCAAAAAGTAAGGTGACTTTTTGAATTTCGCGCGCTCTGTACACTCTAATTTCAAAATTTTTTTTTGTTGTGTTGGTACACTCGTCACGATCAT
>NW_017299312.1:199584-209498 GCF_001594075.2 Trachymyrmex cornetzi
GCACAAGTGCATTGTATCAGAGGGGGATTATTTTGAAGGGGATAACATAATTTTGGATGAATAAATGAATATTTTTTTATAAAAATGAAAAGTCATCTTACTTTTTGATCACACCTCGTATTATGACCAGTGGTTCGACGCTTGCTTCGGGATTATCAATTAAGTATTACAACCAAAGACATAAAGAATGTCTGCGCGATCCGTATCTAATAGGCCAGTTCCCAGAGCCAAAAAATCGAGCTAAAAAGGAAATAATTGCCAACAGGCTGTTTATTGATTTAAATGCTTTATTTAGACGTAAATAATGTAAGTTTCATTTTGCGTCCACGATTTCAGAGCGGAAGATGGTAATATAAGCTATAAATGGTACGATTTTTCACTTTTTATGCTATATCTACGAAACTATGCAGACATTAGTAAAAGTCGTTGAATAGTTTTTTTTCTCTATTTTTGTACGAATAATTTGAGACCAAGTAGAGCTCCGTGCGACAAACAGTTTCGGAGATACAATTGTCCAAAGTTTCAGTAAAAAAGATGAAAAATCGCTTGAAAATGACCATTTTTTCTATTTTGCCTCCGTAAACGTTTTCGACGTCTCGGACGAGGAAAATACATATAAGATTGTTTGAAGTAGATTTTATGACGAAAAAAATGCGACTATAAAGAGCTCTCTGCGATTAACAGAACCGGAGATATGAAGTTGTGAAGTAGGGTCTAAAAGCGGTTTTTCTTAGATATCCACTTTTTAACTTATAAATTGCACTTTGCTTACACAGAAGTTTTTTCTTGTACCAAATAAGTGCTCAACACCTCCTTCTTCTTACATACAATTTTGAAAATATCTCTTTTATAATGTATGGCACGATCTTACTGCGCCACCGTTACGCGGCTAACGTTTCGCGCGGGAAATGTAAAATCTCGTTGTAATCCAATGAACACTTTTGTCAAGTGGTTGTTCGACTTGAATATTAGTAGATATTAATTGATATTGTTCCAGAACAAAAAATCTCTGTGTAAGCAAAGTGCAATTTAAGTTAAAAAGTGGATATATAAAAAAACCGCTTTTAGACCCAACTTCACAACTTCATATCTCCGATTCTGTTAATCGCAGAGAGCTCTTTATACACGCATTTTTTTCGTCATAAAGTCTACTTTAAACAATGTTGTATGTACTTTCCTCGTCCGAGACGTCGAAAATGTTTGTGGAGGCAAAATAGAAAAAATGGGCATTTTCAAGCGATTTTTCACCTTTTTTACTGAAACTTTGGACAACTATATCTCCGAAATGATTTGTCGCACAGAGCTCCACTTGGTCTCAAATTATTCGTACAAAAATAGAGAAAAAAAAACTATTGAACGACTTTTACTAATTTCTGCATAGTTTCGTAGATATAGCATAAAAAGTAAAAAATCGTACCATTTTTAGCTTATATTACCATCTTCCGCTCTGAAATCGTGGACGCAAAATGAAACTTATATTATTTACGCCTAAATAAAGCATTTAAATCAATAAACAGCCTGTTGGCAATTATTTCCTTTTTAAATGCTAAAGTGACTGGCCTATAAGGCCGGTATTCATAGTCGAGTCTTATTTCAAGACCGTGATCTTAAGCCCATGAAGCCGGGAGCACATAGAAAAACGTAAGTCCGTAAGATGTAATTAGAGACCCTCTAATCAGAGTCGCGACACGAGAACAGCCAATTTTGATTGGTTCATCATTTTTCAGCAATTCCCGCCAATATTCGAATGTCAATATTGGCTGCCTTCGGGAACGTCGCTCGGATGCTTCGGATTCATTATCTGTCTTTATTTAACATTTAATGTTAAACAAGGACGGATGATAAATCCGAGGCATCGGAGGCATCCAACGTTTCCGAACGTAGCCATTGTAGGAATAGGCGATGTGCGTATCGATACGTGAAAAATCGTTTGCGAACTAATTTATTTTGTAAAGAATCAATTTTTCCAACCAAAACAAGCATAGAATGACAGGAATAGCGTTAATAGCATCTCCCTTACGGCCTTACGTTTTTCTCTGTGCTCCCGGCTTTAAGTAATGTCTTAAGACGCTAATGCAGCTTTCTGATTGGTTCGTGACTTCTTAAGACCGTACTTAAAGGCCGCAGCACAGACTCTTGCATAACGCATAATGCATAGTGCATAAAGGAATCAACCAATTGAAATTCTTCTTTTCCATGGAATGGGAGGAAAGGAAAGCTTCTGATTAGTTGATTCGCTTATGCACTATGCGTTATGCGTTATGCAAAAGCTTGTGTCTAATAGGCCTTCTACAATAAGCCGCAAGTCAGAAGTTCTAAGCGATCTTAAGTCATAATGAAGTTGGCCAACAGCCAATTTGAACGACTTGGTTAATACTGGTAAAAGCGGGGAGCACAGACTCTTGCATAACGCATAACACGTAATGCATAAGAATATGTACCAATCGAAGTTCTCCGTTTCTTTCCCTTCCATGTAATAGAGAACTCTGGTTGGTTCAATTTCTTATGCCTCGTGTGTTATGCGTTATGCAAGAGTCTGTGCTCCCCGCTTAAGACTTCTGACGTTCTGACTTGCGGCTTATTGTAAAAGGCCCATTATGATTATTGTTACGGAAGGTGTGTGCGGCAGCCCTTAGAACATATACTACGTAGTATATGTTCTAAACATAAACATCTAAGCGTAAACATAAACATACTCTAACCTCCAATTCTGTACTTCGATGTGAATAATAAGGATGTAGTGATGTATATATACATTTCATAAATATATACATAAGAAAAATTTAAAAACCATACCATAAGATTATATGTAAAAAGCGTACACCGAAAAAATTGTATTCTTAATTTAAGAATATCCCACTTACGTATATAGTTTTCCTCTAAAATAAGCGCTGAGACGATCCTCTCAATTTAAGAGGGTATCATCTAAAAATTAGTATATTCTTAATATGAGAATATACAGGATGTCCTATTTTAAACGATGATCTCAAATATCTCTTGAACATACATTTTAGAGAAAAATGCTTCAGACGAAAGTTGGGGGTGACCCCGATTGATCACGGCTCGATTGGACACCACCAATCACAGCGGCCGGTTCTTAGGAGCTTTGTAGTCTCAAGCGCTGTGAGTGGCTCGTGTCCAGTTGAGCCGTGTTCAACTGGGTGCCACCCCAAAAGTTGCATGGTTTTAAGGGGGACATCATCAAAAACCGTGTGAAGCGCACGTGTGGCGACGATCGCTTTCGCAAATCGAGAATATATTATTAATTTAAGAGGAAATATTCTTATATCTGTTAGGCCGAAGGCACATGAAGCGGTAAAAGTAAAAGCGGAACGGTTTTGGCGGTAGCGGCGGAAATCCAGCGACCAATCGGAGTCTTTCCGCATTTTTCGTACAGCATTTTTCTGATCCCTATGTCACATGGAGCGGTTTATGCGGTAACGATTCACGCGGTAGCAAATCGTAAAGTATTAATAGAAACAGATTTTCCGCAGAAAATATAAAAGTACTTCGTGATTGGTTGAATTTTGTTCCGCTACCGTATGAACCGCTCAATGTGACACAAGGGAAATATTTTTGCAGAAATGTGCAAACGGTAATGTATTTGTTAAAATCTTCTCAAGAAGAAAAGGCCAGTGTAGAGGTTACAGAATTTCTTCCCCATATCAATTTTTTTTATCGTTCTTTGAGTTTTATGCGTTCTGTGAGTTAATGTGTTTGAGCGCATCATGAGTGCAAGGAATATTTTATTGTTTATCTGTAAATTACTAATTTTACGCAAAAAAGTATATTGCGTATTTGAGAGGGAGGCAATCTGCAAGAAAATATTAAAATTATATTCATTGTACATCATTCAAAAAACTGAGAAACAACATTACAAACAATTTTGGGTACGTCCAATATTCACGGAGGAAAGGAGGTTGATGCAAGGAGCAAGTGACAATTAGATACGAGAAATGGAGACACTTGACCCCGAAAAATTTTTTAATTATTTCCGAATGTCACATACTACTTTTGAGGAACTTTTCAACATTGTTGAACCATTCATTACTAAGGCACACGTTATTCGAACACCAATACCTGCACGCACTCGTCTGCAAGTAACTTTACGATACTTGGGTTCAGGTGACAGTATGGTTTCTATATCGTATGCATTTTGAATAGCGCATAATACAGTTTCTGTGATAATCAACGAAACATGCGAATCAATTTGGAATGTTTTAAAACATCGAGTATTTTTGCAACCCTCCTCGAGTAATTGGGAAAAAGTCGCTGATGATTTTGAAAAAATCTGCAATTTCACTCATTGCATTGGAGCCCTTGATGGAAAACATGTTATAATGCAGGTACATTTGTTTTAATGTTTTTAAATTTATGTCTTCATTATGAGCAGTATGTGTTTCAAGCGATTTTTCAATTGTACAGGCCCCACCTAACAGTGGATCAAAATATTATAATTATAAAGGCCAACACAGTATCGTTCTTTTAGCTATCAGCGATGCTCATTGTTGTTTTTCCATGGTTGATATTGGTGGAGAAGGACGACAGTGTGACCGTACTGTTTTTCAAAATAGTGAATTTGGCAAACGATTTGGCAACGAATCTCTATATCTACCCGCAGCCAAAAATATTGCAAATACAAACGTAACATTGCCATACGTATTAATAGCCGACGAAGCATTCCAGCTAACACTATACATGATGAGACCTTATCCGCGCAAAAACTTAGATCTGAAAAAAAAAAAGGTTTTCAATTATAGGCTGAGCAAGGCAAGACGGACAGTGGAATGTGCATATGGTCTTCTTGCTGCTCGATGGCGAATTTATGGAAAACCTATAGTTGCGTCAGTTTCAACAACTAGGAATATTATTAAAGCTACAACTGCTCTACATAATTTTGTAATGATCAATGAAAGAAAATCAAATGGAGTGTTGTCTCAGTATTCGCAGCACACTGCACAGGATCGAGCAGTAATATCAAACGGCTTCAGGAACATACCACGAAATGTATCATCCAGTTCAGTGCAAGCAGTGAAAATAAGAGATGACTTTAAAGATTTTTTCAACAACGTTGGCGCAATATCTTGTCAGTGGGAGAAAGTCTTAAATAATGACTTCTGATTGTATTCAAAATAATTTTGATTTTTTCTCGACATTTTAATGCAAGTTTATTAGAACATGTGCATTGAAATATAATAATAATCTTAAAAAAAATAAAAATAATATAATGTAACAATACATAATAATAGTATATATGTATTAACATATGAAATGTACACTATTACATTTGTAATGTGTACCCTTTACAGTATTTCACTCTAGTTCCGCTTCTCTTAGCTGTTGTCGTAGCCATTCAATCTCTAATTCCGTCCTTCTCCGGTATGGAAGGCGACGTAGTCCTTCGCCAAGTCGAAGCAATATGCCGTCTATTGCATCTGAACCTACATGTTCTTCCCGCAAAGCATCTAAGATAGCATATTGCACTTCTTCAGACTCCGGACTCACTTTGGGTACTGCAAAAAATAAATACATAAGGTCTTTAATCATATTAATGTATCATCCGCGACAAGAGTAATGTTAATAAATTCAGGCTCATTTTTTTGTAAAAATATGATGCTGGATATAATGAAATTAAGATCACTTACTCTTCGCTTTTCTCATCGGTGATAAATTTGATGCCAATGGACTGCGCTTGACTGGTGGTTTTACATATGCATTCTTTGATGTTTATTTAGCGTAGTGCGGGAAGCACATGGAGATAAGGATGGCAAAATTGTTGTATTCAAGTCCATATTTTCATTTCTGAATGGAGCAATGTTTTCCTTTTGTGATGAATACACTGGTACATTTAGAGATTCCGAAGAAGAAGAAGTAGATGAAGGCAGCAAAGATGAAATAGTACTGTAATATAAAATGATACATTAAATTTTCAATTTAATATTACATATTATGTATTATGTTCGATTTCCTTGTATCGAACCTATATATCATAACTTACGATTCTGTTTGTAAAGAGATTTCCAAAAATTTCATTCGCTTAAAGAAGCGAAACGAATGCTTCTTTATTGCTTTTGCAGAATCTGTTGAGGATCCACTGGGAACGTACTGTCTGCTTACTTTCCTTGCTTTCATGTATGCGTCCCGTAAATATTTCCAGTGCTCTTTGACCCACTTTACGGTCATGTCACCTATCGAGAAAGGAAATTTTATATATATAAATAATTAAAAGAATAGATATAATAGATTTCAAATATAAGTGATTACAAAATGGATACATACGAAAAAGTTTCTCAAACAAAATTGTATTATTTATGAATGTATAAGATCTATTATATTTTACCAATAAACAAGTGTATTGTGTATACATACCACCTCCCATCTTATTTGAGATTTCTGCCCAAAGAGCATCCTTTTTTATATTTGTCCTCTCCTGCAATGGTAGTGTATGATTCCACAAGCTAGGCCTTGCTTGGACTAGTTCTATTAATAATTCATTTACTGCGTCACCTGAATATTTTGGATATTTCGACGAAACAACTTCAGTATTCAAAGTGCTATTTTCTTCATATGTGTTTCTTGGTACTACAAAAAATATACATTATATATTACTTTTTTTATTACATTTGCATAAGGCCCGGTTGTTCCACCTTTCAGGAAATTTTCTGTTAGGTAAGTAGCAACATTATCCAATCACATGCGCGGATTGTTACATTTACCTAAGAGATAAATTTACTGAAAAGTAGAACAACCAGCCCTTAAAGTCTTAAGTTTTGCTGTAATTTAAATCATTATCATATACAAGATCTATCACGCATGTTACCATCGTATTGTCTAATGAAATTTATTACGTTAAAGCAATACATACTCATCCTTGCCATATGATCATTGTCCACCTGAAGTAAATGGAGATCTTCGTTGTAATTCCGAAAACATTCATGGGCCTCTATATTACTGCAGGTTCCTCTCATGACCCACCCGCAATAACCGCATTTTACGTGCTACCAAAATTAATTTTTAGATTAACTACATGCATTTGACCTCGACGTTATACCTCGATGGTCACTGTTATATTTTCACAAATTGTTAATGAACTATTATTTTAAATAATGTTTACTCACTACATTTTGGTTGTAAGCCATCTTCCTGAAATATATGCACCCGATCTAAATCTAAATACGTGATTATTCCATTTCAAATTCTTAAAACTTTCTTTGGTAGTAACCGTAGCAACAAACAAGCTGCGTTTCAACTTTTTTTGCGATCACCGCGAAAACGTTTAGACTACAACGAAAATCACGTGACCCGTGACATTTGGTTCAATGGTTCCGCGGCATTTTTGCGGTACGAAAAATGCGGAAAGGCTCCGATTGGTCGCTGGATTTCCGCCACTACCGCTAAAACCGTTCCGCTTTTACTTTTACCGCTTCATGTGCCTTCGGCCTTAGGCTGCGTTCAGGTACTACACTCGGGAGCACCCAAGCTCCCGAATGCCGTTCAGAAACCAATTGAAAGTATCTCATCGTTACCTAGGTGGCCCGTTCAGAAACGTGTCGGGTGTTCCCGATCGGGAGACTTTTGCACCCTGCTCTTTTGCTAGGCTGCGTTCAGAAACATCACCCGAGTGCCCCCGCGTATCATATTATCTTTGTTGTTCACTCAGTGTAAGGTGCGATTTCACGCTGACGCTAGACGCTCATTTTCAGCGTCAAAACAGGTCACGTGATCAAAATTGACGCTTGGTCAATTTTGATCATGTGACCTGTTTTGACGCTGAAAATGAGCGTCGAGCGTCAGCATGAAAAGGCACCTTTAAACAAGGATAAGATAATACCCGGAGACACCCGGGCGATGTTTTTGAACTCAGCCCTAAGTGGAAAGTTTCTCGATCGAGTAGGCACACAAAGCGCGGGAAGTGAAACATGGGCTGCGTTCAGCAAACTCAGCAGTTTTACAACCGTTTTGTGATTCATCGCACTGATTGGATTATACTTTTAGATTTAAAGGAATAGTCCTATCTCAGCGAAGAATCACAAAACGGTTGCAAAACTGTTGAGTCTGCTGAACGCAGCCATGGCTACAAATAAGAATTTATTAATGCAATTTAATAATGAAGATCAAATTATATTGTGGAATCCTGGAAGTAAGTAAACTATATTTTACTTCGATCGATTATAATTTACGATGAAGTACAATAAATGTTTTTTCGTCATGTTGCGTATGAAGTCCCGTTAAAGTGTAATAACTGTATAGTGTTCTTTAATAAATCAATTTGTTTGCAAAATATTTATCTTTAAACGTAATTATAATTAATTGAATATAATTGTTTAACTTGATTGCATTTATTTGCACAAAACATTTAATATTAGAGGTTATTGACCTTGTTTACGGGAACACTTGATACGCGTATTAACTAGTAAGCGTTTATTAAATTATCTTAATTTCGGCAATGCATAAAGAATGGTGTACTACTCCCGTACAATATGTATCAAAATGGTCGCGTTCAGCAGACTCAACTGTTGTGGAGCAGATCCGTGAGCACTCGCTGTTATTGGTGTATTCTTCTACATCATCCAATAACAACGAGCGCTCACGGATCCGCTCCACAACAGTTGAGTTTGCTGAACGCGACCAATGATTAATTAAATTAGTCATATCATGTATATGTTTACATGTTTCGCTGGAATTAAGATAATATAATAGAAAATTTACTAGCTAGTACATATATCAAGTGCTTGTTTTTTACGCTCCGCCATTTTCCTCCGGCTAGGTCGTTCAGAAACATACACACCAGAGAGGGTACCTTATCCCTACCATTTCACTCACACAGACTCCTAGCAATCACCCGGAAGTTTCTGAACGCAGCCTAGGAGAGAGATCGAGTGTGTTCGAAAGGAAGACTTAAAGAAAGAGTAAGGGAGAGAGAGGGAGGAGAGAGAGAGAGAGAGAGAGAGAGAGAGAGAGTGGATGAAAGGGAGAAAGAAAGAATAGATGACGGATAGAATTAGAAATATAGATAAAGATAGACGAGGAAGAATGGGAGATTTGGCGAGGTTTCTAAAAAGGAGGAAAAGGGAAAGGGAGGTAGGAGAGGTAGAGGTAGAGGGAGAGAAGATAGAAGAGGTGTTTAGGAAAAGTAAGAAAACGATAAGATTATCGGTGAAAATGGGGGAAGAAGGGGGGATGAGGGAGTGGCTAAAAGAGATGAGGGAGGAAATGAGGGAAGGGTTAAAGGGAGTTAGAAAGGAAATAAGGGAAGTAGCTGAGGGGCAAAAGGAATGGATGAGAAAGGAAGTGGAGAGGATAAAAGAGGAAATAAAGGAGAGGGAAGAAAGATGGATGAGGGAAAAGGAGAAAATGAAGGAGAGGATAAGGGCGGTGAAAAGGGAATTGGGTAAAATGAAGGCAGGGGGGAAGGGGAAAGGGATGGAGGGCATTAGGACAGACGAGGAGAGGGGAAAGGGAGAAGGGAATGAAATTTGGATGGAAAGTTAAGAAGATTGGAGAGAAAGAGTGAGTGGAGGGACAGGGAGGAAAGGAAAAAAATATTATGATAAAAGGGGTGAAGATAGAAGAAGAGAAAATAGAGGAGAAGATCAAGGAGGTAATGGGAAGTATACATGTAGGAGTGGGAATAAAGGGGGTGATCCTAATTAACCACGGCTCGATTGGACACCACCAATCACAGCGACCGGTGCTTAGGAGCTTTGTAGTCTCAAGCGCTGTGAGTGGCTCGTGTCCAATTGAGCCGTGTCCAACTAGGGGCCACCCGGGATAGAGAGAATAAGAAAGGTGGAGGGGGGGTAGGAAGGAGAAGGGGTCGATGGTAGTGGTAACGTTGGGGAGTGTAGAGGATAAGGGGAGAATAATGAGGAATAAATGGAGAATGAAGGGAAGAGATATATGGATCGAGGAGG
>NW_017299312.1:209779-224141 GCF_001594075.2 Trachymyrmex cornetzi
GATAAGTGTGGTAAGGAGGCTAAGGTAGATAAGGAGGGAGTAGGAAGGGGGAGAATGAATGAAGAGGGGGGGAAGAGGAGGGGAGAGAGAAGGGGGAATAAGGGAAATAGGGAGCAGAGAAATGAGGGTAAAGAAGGGTAGGAGGGAGAAAAGGGAGAAAGAAGGGGGGGAAAGGGAAGAAAGGAAGATAGCATTTTGGAACGTGGCAGGGTTGGAAAATAAGGATAGGGATTTTTGGGTTAGGTTGGAAAGATGGGATGCCATGGTATTAATGGAAACATGGGTAGAGGAGAAGGGATGGAAATATATAAAAGAGAATTATAAAAAGTATTGAAAGCATTATTTACAATCGACCTAAGAATATAATTAATAGTGTGAGAAATAACGTTGTTCCGATTCTTGAAAAGTTCCAGAACGATTTTCCAAAAAGTAATTGTAATAACAAATTACTAGTAAAATGGACGATAGCTACAAAAAAATTCATTAAGGAACATCCAGAAATATTGTTTTCAAAAGCTGACAAAGGGAATGTGACTGTTGCTCTTAACAAATTTGATTATACTGACAAGATGGAATTGATGCTCTCTGATAAGAATACTTATGAAGTGATTAGCAAAGATCCAACAAGAAAAATTATCAATGATTTACGTGATATTTTAGTTAGATGGAAGAAAAAAGGTTTTATAGATGACGCTACATATAAAAATTTACTTAACACTGACGGCAATACTCCAAGGGCGTATGGATTGACAAAAATTCATAAGATTAATTACCCTCTTCGAATTATAGTATCATCAGTGAATAGTCCATTATACAATTTATCACTTTATTTACACAAGATCATTAATGATTCTATAAAAAAACCTCTGAGTTATATAAAAAACAGTAGTGATTTAATTGATAAATTGAGAAATATTAAACTGGAACCGAATTCATCACTAGTCTCATTGGAGACTAGTCCCATTGGATGTTATTTCCCTGTTCACTGACATACCTATAGACTTGGCATCTGATAGTGTTGTTAAAAGGTGGGACTCTATTTCCATAGGGACGAGAATTACATTAGATGAATTCATGATTGCATTCAGATTAATATTAAATTTTACAATTTTTGTTTTTAACGGTGTCTTTTACAAACAGATTTTTGATAAAAGCCACTTTTTCTGGTAGATTCCTTAATTTCCAATCTCAACATTCTATCTGTCATAAAAGAGGGGTCATTTATGAGGTAATAGACAAAATAATTCGTTTGTGCCATCCAAAATTTCAACAGAACATTTTAATTGATGCGATAAATATATTTTTAAATAATGGATACCCTATTCAATTTATCTTTTCAACAATTCAAAATAGAATTAAATATCATTTTAATAACACTTATGTTAAGAATATTAATGTTTTACCAGAAAGATTTTTTGCTATTCCGTGCGTCAGTTCTATTTCCGAGAAGTTTAAACCTATTGCTAATATGGTAGATTATAAATTGGCTTACATCATTCCTAATACACTTGAAGGCTACATAAAAAAGGGTAAAGATAAATTAGAACATACACATAATCAGAATGTTGTATATAAAATATCTTGCGAGAATTGTGATGCGAGTTACGTAGGCCAGACTAAGAGGCAATTAAGAACAAGGGTCAAAAAACACGTTTCTGACATTAATAAAGGGTCGAAATCTCCATCTGTAATTACGAATCATAGAATTGAAAAAAATCATGACTTTGAATGGAATGGTGTAAAAATACTTGATGTAGAGCCTTCTTACGGAAAGCGTTTAATTTCGGAAATGTACATATTAAGAAACAAGCACATGGCATAAACAGACAAAAGAATACAGAGTTATTACCCGATACGAATATGATACATTCCCTCTCCAGTTCCTAATTCTGTAACGGTTCCTATCTTTTCTCGTACATTCTACCAGTACAGTACTTGACACGATCACGATTTGTTGCGCACACAAATGCAAAATATTTTAATTAGACACAGTGTAGTTATATCGAAATTATATTTGATAGTGATCACTGTATAGTCATGGTTTACTGAATTTATTACTCCCAATTGATAAGGTATTTTAATTTTTATTTCTATTTTTGCTTGACATAAGTATGAGATTATTTTATAGATTGTAGAATTGAATTTTTGTACATATATATTTTTTTTCTTAGAGCTAAATTCTTTTACAACCTCAATAAGATACTAATTGGACAATTAAAAGACAAGATGATGTTGCGACATAATGTTATAGTTGATTTACATGTTATACACATTTATATTGATTGCGGCCTTTAATGCATAACTTATACATTTTCATATTTATAGTTAGTTATTATGTTACAACCAATGTATTCGTTTTTGCGATCTTACAATTTAATTTATTTATTCCTTTGATTATCCGTACATTGAAAATGACTCAAACGTAGTCGAAACGTCTGTATGATTTTTGTATTTAAATTGTTTATTACATATATATATATATATATTATAGTGGTTCTGTGCCCTTTGTTATTGATATTGTTTACTTCTAATCTAATATAAAAGAGAGATTGCCAGAGGGTTATGTATGGAGAATGCAGGCGGCGAAAAAGAGAAATAAAAAAGGAAGGTCAATGGGGGGGAATGTTGATGGGTATTAAAAGGGATTGTTATGAGGGGGTGGAGGGAAAGAAAGAAGTACAGGGGATGATGGCGGGAATGATGAGGGTAGGTGAGAATAGGATAGTGGCAGTGTATGTTAATATGGATTTAGAAAGTAAGCTGGAGAATATAATGGATGCAGAGTAAAGAGGAAGGAATAAAAACAGTGATTTGGGGGATTTTAATGCGAGAACAGGGAGAGAGGGAAGAAGAATAAGGGAAGAGAATGAGGATGAGGAGGAAGAGGAGAGAAGTTCAATGGATAGTAAGAAGAACAAGGAGGGAAACAAGTTAGTAGAAGTTATAAGAGAAAAGGGATGGTCGATTTTAAATGGAAATGTGAAAGGGGATGAGAAAGGGAATTGGACATATACCCCTGGGGAAGGGGGGACTCAGTAATTGACTACGTATTGGTGGATGAGGAGACGAGAGAGGGTATTGAGAGTATGGAAATTTTGGGGAGGAAATAGATTCGGATCATCATCCGTTGGTAGTATCACTGAGGGGAGAAAGAGGCAGAAAGAGGGGAAAGGAAGGGGAAGGGAGAGGGGCAAGTAGGGGAGTATGGGATGAGGGCGGTAGGGAGGTATTTAGAGAGAGGGTAGGGAGGTTGGAATGGAGGAAGGGGGATGGCAATGAGAGGATGAAGGAAATGGGAGAGAGAATAAGGGAGATATTGAGAAGCAATATAGAAAAGGAGAGAAAGGAAGGAAGGGAAGGGGATGGTGAGATGGAGAGTGTAAAGAAAAGAAGGTTGAGGTGAGAAAGGTATTAAGGGAATGTAGGAAGGGTAAGGGGGGAGGGGAGGAATACAAGAAACAAAAAAGGAGTATAAGGAGCTATGTGGGAACAAGAAAAAAGAGGAGAATGAGAGGTGGGAAAGAAAAGTGGAGAGAGCGGAGAATGAGGGACAGGTATGGGAAATAGTAAACAGGGAAAGGAAGAAGTGAAAGAGAATAAATAAGGGCATAGAGATGAGGGAGTGGGAGGAATATTTTAAAGAATTATTGGGAGGGTTGGAAGGGAGACTGGTAAAGGGTGAAGGGGAAAGGAGAAGGCGAGGGACAGAAATGGATTTGAGTAGGGAGGAAATTAGAAGGGTGATTAGGAATTTAAAAGATGGGAAGGCAATGGGGGTGGTTGGGATTCCAAACGAGGTGTGGAAGTATGGGGGGGAGGGTATGGAGGAATGGATATGGAGGGAATGTAATGAGGTATGGAAAGGGGAAGGATGGCCGGAGAAATGGAAGGAGGGGGTGGTGGTGCCAGTAAGGAAGAAAGGGCAGGGAGAGGAGGTAAGGGACTATAGGGGGGTGTCGATAATGCCGACTATGTATAAAATATATACGGCGGCATTGTCGGAAAGGTTAAGAGAGGAGGTGGAAGGGAAGAGGTTTATACCACCGAATTAAACGGGCTTCAGAAAGGGGATGGGGACATTGGATAATGTTTTTGTGTTGAATTACTTAATAAACAGACAGGTAAGGAAAAAAGATGGAAAATTGGTGGCCTTATTTGTGAATAAAACCTAAGTATTCAATCCAATTAAAATAGTAGTTTTAATTTTTCTTCAAGGATATTTTTAGGTCTTCTTATTCCAATTCAAGTAATGGCAACTTTAATTCTCTATCAAAAACCTTCAGAAAAAATTAATATATCAAATGAAAAATTAAAACCTAGATGCTACAATCTTAACTAATCAAGTTAAATTCCATCAAATTAAAAAGTAAAACACAAGTGGTACTGTCTCTTATTATTTATACAAACTTTCCTTTTTAAAAAAAGATAAAAAAAGCGCTAAGCGTGCGTGCTTTTCGTAAAGAATCATTTGGGCCAGTTTCATCATATTTGCTGTTTAGTAGAATTGATTACTTACGGTTGACATTTATTTAACTCTAATGGCTGCGTTCAGCAGAGACAGCAGCTTTGCAACTGTTGTAAAATTCTTCAATATGATTGGTCTTGCCCTTAGTTTCTTATTGGTTCTAAATGTATAAACCAATCATATTCAAGAATTTTACAACAGCTTGCAAAACTGCTTTTTCTGCTGAACGCAGCCAATGATAAAAGATTTGATATCAACAAAATTGGCACCAAGTTAAATTCCTCAAAATTTTATGTACCGATCGTAAAAACGATTTGATATTAACAATTGGCGCCAAGTTAAATTCCATGTAATTCAGATACAAATTAAATAAATAATATTAACTATAATGATATGTTATATATTATATATATGTATAATAATATGTTATATATATTAACTATAATGCATTCCTATAAAGGATATCAAGAACTGGCGCCAAGTTAAATCCCATTTCTTTATTTACTTAATCCAAATGGTACTATCTTTAATTTTTATACAATGAAACCTAAGTATACGTATATCCCCGTGGGTTGAGCTACCTATCGGGCGCGTCTCTAGGTGGCGAATTGGAGGATGTCCGAAGGGGTGCCCGGTCTCCCGGGAACATTTTTTTTTCCAACTAAAGTAGTGGTTATTTAATTCTCCTTCAAAATAGTATATAAAACATAATCACAAAATTGCGTTACCCTGCTCAATTTAAGTGTTATCATAAAAAATTAAAGAGTTAACCGTATAAAATGAAAAAATTTAATTTAAATAGAAAAATTTTTCATGTAAATACACTTGGCTGCTAGATTGAGTAAGGAAAATTATAAAAATAATTTAAAATTAGAACAGTAATTAATAAAAATAAATAATAACAGGTAATTATAATTTAAAGGTAATAATAAAAGTAATAATAAATTTAATCTGAACTTTACACTGAATAAGAATAAACTTTACTATTTATTTCTCTTTCATAATGCATGTTTACAAATCTAAATTTATTTTTCTCATACTTAAACTTAATAGTATTTACAACGTTTTCATAATTTACACGACTCTATAATTCATTCGCATATATACACACGCTAGATACTTTAACGCTCATTGGAAATGCTTCTTATTTTTCTTATTTTTTTAAATATTTATATTTTTTAACATTATATGATTCTAATTTTCCTAAATATTACATTTTTTAAGTATTACATTATTTTTCTTATTTTTCTAAATATTACATTCATATCTTAGTACTCTATGTTATTATATCGAGATCTAGCAGCGCCAAGTGTTTTTATATGAAAAATTTTTCAATTTAAATTAAATTCTATTAAAATTAAAATTTCTATTTAAACTAAAAAAAAAATATATTCCATTCTTAAACAATGAGAATATTTAAAGAAGCTGGTAATGATAGAAGGTACGGGTGAAAAAGCGTTTTGTGCGGGTGGTGACGTTAAATCGCTTGCCTTGGCATTGAATGAATCAAAAGAAGACTTTTATTCGATTGACGAATCATTTAGACAAAGTCGATACATATAGACAAAACTATATGTAAGTCGTAAAAGTGTCTATTCAAGAACAAATCCATCAATTGTGCAAAATAATTTTTTTTTGCTTCTAGCTTAAATCATTTGATCGAAACATATGAGAAACCTTATATTGCTATCATTAATATAGGATAATAATGGGAGGCGGTGTTGGATTAGCTATACTTGGCAAATACAGAATTGCCACGGAAAAAAATTCTCTGTGCTGTTCCAGAGACGGCAATAGGATTATTTCCCGATGTTGGTGCGACTTATTTCTTGTCCAGACTGAAAGGTAAACTGGGTATCTACTGAGGTCTGACAGGACACAAGTTGAAAGGCATATATAATTTTAATTATATTGAAAATTCTATAAATCTATGAATATATATATATATATATATACATACAGGATGTCCCGCCCTTTTTTGCCAAGTTTTTTTGCGAAAAATACTTTTGTGTAGATAGAGCGGACTAAATTGAGTCGAAAAGTTCTCTATCATTTTACAATTTTCACAATAATTAACAAGATATTAATTACTAAAAATTGCAAAGTATTGGTCTTAAATAATTTTTTACTCAAATACTATCAACTTTACAGAAAAAACTGCAAGAGACAAAAATTGTTTATTTTCTTCTTATAAAGTTCTGAGAATTTTTTCAGAATTTTTTATTAAATTTTAAGTACTGTATTTTCTTATTTTTACCAACATGAGAAAATACGGTATTAAAAAATTCTGAAAAAATTCTGAAAAAATTCTCTGAACTTTATGAGAAGAAAATAAATAATTTTTGTCTCTTGCAGTTTTTCTGTAAAGTTGATAGTATTTGAGTAAAAAATTATTTAAGACCAATATTTTGCAATTTTTAGTAATTAATATCTTGTTAATTATTGCGAAAATTTCAAAATGGTAGAGGATTTTTTGACTCAGTTTAGTCTGCTCTATCTACACAAAAGTGATTGGCAAAAAAGGTCAAGACACCCTGTATATATAAATATATGTTTTATCAAGGTGTCGACGTTCTCTTTACTGGAATCGCGACGCATTTTGTACCATCGGAAAAACTTATGGATTTGAAACGAGATTTGTTAACGTTGCGTTGACGTTAAGTCCGTTTTAACCATTCTAAACAAGCATCAACCGAAATTAAATCATAAATTCAGCTTGGCATCTCAAATGTCACAGATAGAAAATTGTTTCTCTGCTCCAACCGTTGAAGAGGTAAAATTATTGAAAGGTGAAATAGAGATATTACAAAATTAAATTAATATATTTTCACTTGTAATACAGCAACACATAATTTTTTTTGTATAAAGGCTAAAAAAAGATAATTTAGACTGGGCATAAAAAACATAGATGTACTACTAAAAATGTCTCCGTCTTCTCTCAAAATCACCAAAAGAGCGATCGATGAAGGAAAAGAAAAATCCTTAGCGGATTGTTTAAAAATTGAGTTTGTAGTGTTTGTACGCTCTGACCAGAGATGGTGATTTCTGTAAAGATAATAAGATAGAATTTAACGTATGTCTTTCAAATCCTCTATTTTTGGATCTATATTTCAATTTAATTGTAGGTGTCAGAGCTCTCCTAATCGACAAAGATCGGAAACCATTATGGAAGCCAACACCCTCGCCTGATGTAATAAATGAATATTTAAATAAACGGTTCGCAGTATTTCCTGTGGAGAAAGAATTGCAGTTGTGTACCAGAAAACTATAGAAATTAAGAGATTTTTTTTATGTAGTGTGGATACAGAACCAGGACCAGGCATTTTGACGTCCAAGGCAAAAAAATGCGCCCCTTAGTAAAAAAAAATTTCTTTACGTCATGTGAAATATAATAAGAAATAATATTAATTAATAGTAACTAATAGTATATATATTAATTAATAGTAATTGATAGTATATATTAATATTAATTTTATAACCATGTGTACAGAAGAGGAGTTGTACGTTATAATCATCGACATATAATACTGGACGGAGCATTAGCATCGAAACCATCTTGGCAGACCCTAAAAGAGATAGAGCGACTACGAGGGTAGTAGTGAATCATGTAATCAAGGGTCCTGATTAAGTTGATAAATTTGTGTTCACAGTATTACTTTAGCACAAAATACATGATAGTAACCATATTTCAAGTTTTATTTTGTACATCTAATAATTAATAATGTAAGTTTAGAGTTATCGTATTGGATTATAGTACCGGTCAATACTGTGATGGCTCCTGACTTTAAAGAATACACTATTGTCCTCCTTCTCTTGAAACATAAGTGGATAATAGAATAAGAGTACACTGCAAAAATAGGTTAGGAAAAATGTGTATTATAAGCATTTGGTAACATGTTGTTCTGACGCATTTGTTGGAAAGCGCGTCAAAAGAATTTGTTTTTGTTAATAGAAGTGTGTTTTAACGACACATCTTTCTATTACGACAAATGTAACATGGGTAGAAACGTGTTATTTTCCTCTAATAATCTTGTAACATACATAGTGTGTGTTACTTCGACATAGAAAAGTTCAAAATTCATGCTGAGAATACACTTGAATAATACATCGGATAACACGGCAACTGACATAACACACTTTATAACTTCCGTAACATACACTGCAAAAAGAAACGTGTTAAAACAACATGCTTTAAAGTGTGTTATGTCAGTTGCCGTGATATCCGATGTATTATTCAAGTGTGTTCTCAGCATGAATGTTGAACTTTTCTATGTCGAAGTAACACACGCTGTGTGTGTTATAAGATTATTAGAGGAAAGTAACACGTTTCTACCCATGTTACATTTGTCGCAATAGAAAGATGTGTCGTTAAAACACACTTCTATTAACAAAAACAAATTCTTTTGACGCGCTTTCCAGCAAATGCGTCAGAACAACATGTTACCAAATGCTTATAACACACATTTTTCCTAACCTATTTTTGCAGTGCACTTAGTTACCTTACTCTTTCTAGGTCCGTCAAGACGAACGATCAAAGAGATTTCGCTGCATGCTCCGTCCAGTAGGTAGGTCGATGGTTATAATCATACCATTTATGTTACAAATGAAATATAGTTACTAAAATCACAATAATATTTTTTGTGTTTTGATAGATGCAAAATTATCAAGAATGTAATACTTAATTCCTGCCGCTTGCTACTAGAGGGTGTTGGCTCCAACGCTGGCGAGTTTCGACGATGAAGTCATATGTTTTTTGTTAGAGCACTAGAAACGTAGGTATTCGCGTTCACCATTTTTACTCCTTTCCCCACTGTTTGTTCTCTCTTCAACCTTCTCTCTTCTCTCTTCAATCTTCTTAGTTTAGCGGTGGAATGGAGAGAGAGCAAGGAATTGAGAAAAGGAGCAAGAGAGTGAGAAAAGAAATAAAAATGGCGGATGCGAATACTCACGTTTATAGTGCCTTACTTTTGTAGTTTAGACATCGCTGAAAGTGATTCAATCCTCACAGGTTAGATTTTTCGACGCCAAAGAGATTTTCCAAACGATTGAAAATGAATCGCGATAAGCTGTTTTTCCGACATGTGCTTCTTCACTACTTCAACCTTAAGAAAACCGCAGCTGAAGCGCATCGCTTATTATCCGAAGTGTATGGTGATGAAACTCCATCGAAAAGAACATGTAGAGTTTAATTTGAACGCTTCCGAAACGGTGATTTTGATGTGAGAGACAAAGAACGTCCAGGACAGCCGAAGAAATTTGAAGATGTCGAGCTGCAAGAATTGCTTGATGAGAATCAAGCTCAAACGCTTTTAGAGTTGTCGAAACAGTTAAATGTTACTCCAATGGCCGTCTCAAAACGCTTGCATGCCATGGGAAAGATCCATAAGGAAGATGGCTACATGAGTTGTCAGAAAGTGCCATTTCGAATCGTTTGACTATTGCGATTTCTTTGTTTGCCAGGCAAAGAAAAGAGTTTTTTGTGGTGCATCGTGACTGGCGATGAAAAATGGATTTATTTTGATAATTCTAAGCGAAAAAAATCATGGGTGGACCCCGGCCAACCATCCGCTTCAACGCCGAAGAGGAATATTCACGGGCATAAGACCTTGCTGTGCGTTTGGTGGGACCAGGAAGGTGTGCTGTATTACGAACTCTTGGGTCCAAATGAAACCGTTACAGCTGATCGCTACAAACAGCAATTATACCGATTGAGTGAGGAATTGATGCGAAAAAGATCATCCGTAGCCAACAATCGACGCAAAGTCATTTTGTTGCACGATAACGCTCGACTGCATGTCGCGAAAAGCGTGAAGCAGGTACTTCTAGAGCTTGAATGGAAAGTTCTCCCGCATCCAGCGTACTTTCCAGACTTGGCACCGTCGGATTACCATCTCTTCCAATCGATGCAACACACACTTACGGACACACACTTCTCCAGTCACAACAAAGTCCAAAAATGGGTGGATGAATGGATCGCCTCGAAAGACACCGCCTTCTACCGTCGTGGGATTGCCCTGTTGCCAGAGAGATGGGAAAAAGTAGTAGAAAATGGAGGAAATTACTTTGATTAAGGTATTCATTCATCTTCCCTTCGAAATAAATTAATTTTGGAGACGAAAAAACGGCAGGAATTAAGTTCAACACCTAATATATCAAAATTTATATTCTTATATAATTCATTTTCAATTGAAAGAATTCCTGTATTTAATCATTTTTCTTGACTTAACGATGACCTTAAATAATTTTTTACTAACTTCAATATACTAAAACTTCTTTCACATAAAGCTGTTACCAGAATAGTTAAAAATATTTTTGTTGATACTTCCAAGTTTGGATACGATTCGGTTAAAGAATAATCATAAATTAGTTTTAAAACATCTAAAATAGAAGCTGATTCTGTACTGGGAAGTGTTGATATTGCGTGCCGTGTGAAACTTAAAATTTAGAAGAAATACGTAACTCAAAATCACCGTTAATGAATTAGAATACGTCAGAAATTATATTTTAATAAAACTCAACTAATCTGAGTCTGATAATTTATGATATTTTACTGATTTAATTGCTTGGACCAGATCTGGTCTACCGATCATCAGTACTACAACCAGGCCTATAAGTTATTCACTGTACTGTCCGATTTGGACACGGGTCCTGTCGAACTTTGGAACAAATTTTACAATAAACCGCAAAAGCGATCACAAAATGCTTGATATATTTTAATTCTACACCCTTTAACTACCTTAAATCAATTACTTTTCAAAATTTTAACATTTTTTAAATAATGATTTACAAGGATTTTCTTTTTTTTTTTTTAAATTTTCGTATGGTGGCTGAAAATATATATTTGCGTCTATTTTATGAATGTTATGACAGAGAACTGTCAAACTGTTATCACATGTTCGATATCTTATAAGGACTTTACATTAAAAATAGTACGCAAATCTGCTTAATCCTATTCATTTAAATTAAATAAGTCCTATTTGGAACACTCTCCTATATATTTTATTGGTATAAAAGAAAGACATTTAAGTACTATTACGTAAAATTTTTTTGTTTGTGACCTTGATTTTTATTTTAAAAGCAACATCAGAATTATAAGTTAAATTCATAACCAACAAATTAACAAATTTTCTCGATCTCTACATAATTTATGAACATCATCAATTTATAAGAGTAATTTAATTTACAAATCATGAAGAATTGAAGATTGTTATGAAATATTAAGTACGATAGATGCTGGTTTTTAAACAATATATAAACTTAAAGCTATAATTGAGATATGCAATTCCTTAATTAAATGAAAACGTTATAACTGTTCTATATTTTACACAAGCACATAATTTTAAGGATATTTATAAGAATAATGGATAATATAAGGATAAGCGTATAAATAATTTGTCCTAATTAATTTAAGATATATTTATTTTATGTTATACGTCGATAAAAATATTATTAATATGAAATACTAAAGATAATACAAGAACAAGAGAGATAGCTTTATAATAATAACAAAAATAATGAATAATAAGCAAATTAAGCAAGACTAAATATATAGAAAATAACTGATATAAGTAAAAATGTAGTAAAAAACAATATTATAAGATCTGCGTACACATTAAAAACAAGTAAACTTAATATAATGGATTATTCAAAATTAACTCTGATATATTTAATAGTAACAATATCATTAACTTATGTCGTTTTTCACTAATTGCAACTTCTCCAAGGAAACTTATATGTATGTGTGTAGTTATTTATTAAATTAGATTAAAGAACTTTCATAAATTGAAAATATTCGTTATGAGCAATAATTTCTGACTTTCGTGTTTCTATCTTATTCCTAATTTTTGATAATTGTGATTTATTTATGTAGTTAATTTCTTTTACATGATTACTAATCTGAAACGAAAAATATTTCAGTATTTAATTACATTTGTATCGCTTCATATAAATAGGAATTTGCATGCAATATCCAGACAGCGCGCAGAATATTTATTATAAATATTTATTATTATTCATTTTTCAAATGTTATATAAATATTTTATACATATCTTATATAAAACTCCATTCAAAATATTATTAAAAGATAAACTAAATATTTAATATAATATTTATGATAAATTTAATTAAATATTTCTAAGTATTTTTTATTTTAATTATAATATCTTATTATGTATTTCCATAGCATTTAATATAAGATTTAAAATAAATATTTCATAATATTTATAACAAAGATTAATGGTTTGCAAACTAAGGCCACAAAAATATTTACAAAATATTTAAAAGCCTTATATATATTCATGAATATTTTGTAAATATATTGTATGCTGCCTGGGTAATTTATCATTCTCGATAAATTGGAAGAGCAAAGCGTAATCAGTCAGAGACGTATATATTGCATGCATCAGGTAGTCATTAATATAAGCTTTCAAAGCGTTTACAATAAAGGATTAACTTCATTCTCAGTTCAGTTTGCTCTTTATCTTTTTGTAATTCTAAGAACAATAATTAATAAAAAACCGAAATTAATATTAATCTTACACTGATGAAACCTGGCCTAAAAAGAAACTGATAAATGTAATTTGAATTGAATTTATTTACCTTCTTAAGTTTTTTGGAAGAATATACATGGTTAATGATGTCAGCTAGTGCTGTTAATATGTTGATTTGTCTATATAAAATCAATTTATACAATTTTATTATGTAATATATTAGATAGTATTAAATGTGTACAAATAATAGTGTACATTTATAAAAATAATGTACTTACTTAGGTTTTAAAATCTCCAAATATGAAAGTATTTGCTCGAGTATGTAATAAGTGTTAGAATGTTTCATAATAATTGAATGAAAAATGTCTATATATAACCGAATAATCGTAATATTTTGCCTTTCATCTTGTGTGAATCGCTCCAAAATTGATGAAGAAGCAATATCAATAAAAGAACCATAACCAGAACAAGTTAAGTATGGTAGCAACGTATGATTACGTGTTTTTAACCATGTATCCTTTACGTATGACCACGTAGACGAATTAGCTGTTGCTAAACCTCTGCAATATGTCCAGTGCTTCCATACTGGTAAAAGGCTACAGTTCCAAACAAAAAATAAATAAATAAAAACACACATGCGAAAATATTATTTATTATATGTCTAAACTAAAAGTTTGTCATAATTCAAAATAAAAAAAAAAACGAAATTATGGAGATATTGTACGTGTAGAAAAATATTACGGGATTATTTCAGGATTCTGAAGATGTTGCTGTAATTTACGAGCAGCTGCTTGTTCGCACTCATTGTATTCGAGAATACATGCCCATTTTACAATTTCTTGTCTTAAACATTTGGAAAGGTCATTTTCCATCAGATGTTCATCGTACCCTAGCGTCTTGAGTGGATTTTCCAACAATTAACTTATATCATTTTTCACTAATTGTAGCTGCTACACGGAAACTTATATGTATGTGTGTAGTTATTTATTAAATTAGATTAAAGAACATTCATAAATTGAAAATATTCTTTATGAGCAATAATTTCTGACGTTCGTGTTGCTATCTTATCCGTAATTTTTGATAATTGTGATTTATTTATGTAGTTAATTTCTTTTACATGATTTCGGATCTAAAACGAAAAATATTTCAATATTTAGTTACATTTATATCGTTTCATACAAATTTGCATGCAATACTCAGACAGCACAGAATATTTATGATAAATATTTATTATTATTTATTTTTCAAATCTTAAATAAAAATCTTATACATAATTTATATAAAGCATTATTCGAAATATTATTAAAAGCTATACTAAATATTTAATATAATATTTATGATAAATTTAATTAAATATTTCTAAGTATTTTTTATTTTAATTATAATATCTTATTATGTATTTCCATA
>NW_017299312.1:224506-242786 GCF_001594075.2 Trachymyrmex cornetzi
TAGGTAGTATTAAATGTGTACAAATAATAGTGCACATTTATAAAAATAATGTACTTACTTAGGTTTTAAAAACTCCAAATGTGAAAGTATCCGCTCGAGTATGTAATAAGTGTTAGAATGTTTCATAATAATTGAATGAAAAATGTCTATATATAACCGAATAATCGTAATATTTTGCCTTTCATCTTGTGTGAATCGCTCCAAAATTGATGAAGAAGCAATATCATGTTTCATAATAATTGAATGAAAAATGTCTATATATAACGGAATAATCGTAATATTTTGTCTTTTATCTTGTGTGAATCGCTCCAAAATTGATGAAGAAGCAATATCAATAAAAGAACCATAACCAGAACAAGTTAAGTATGGTAGCAACGTATGATTACGTGTTTTTAACCATGTATCCTTTACGTATGACCACGTAGACGAATTAGCTGTTGCTAAACCTCTGCAATATGTCCAGTGCTTCCATACTGGTAAAAGGCTACAGTTCCAAACAAAAAATAAATAAATAAAAACACACATGCGAAAATATTATTTATTATATGTGTGAACTGAAATTTTGTCATAATTCAAAATGAAAAAAAACGAAATTATGGAGATACTGAAAGTGTAGAAAAATATTACGGGTTTATTTCAGGATTCTGAAGATGTTGCTGTAATTTACGTCTAGCTGCTTGTTCGCACTCATTGTATTCGAGGGTACACGCCCATTTTACAATTTCTTGTCTTAAACATTTGGAAAGGTCATTTTCCATCAGATGTTCATCGTACCCTAGCGTCTTGAGTGGATTTTCCAACAATTTTTTAAATTTCTCCTAAATGACGTAAATTTTATATATTCTTTCATAATATAATGAAATACATTATTTTAAATAGCACAGATAATCGTTATGAATTTAAAAAGGGATTCATCTTTCTACATTTTCTTTCTGTAATAATCTGTTCGAAATGAATTTGAAAATCGGAAAATGAGCGAATCACACAAAATCTGGTTAAATCTAACTCAGATAACTGATTGATATAATTATTATGATAATTTAAATATTAATAGGATTCTCGAATTAAAAACAATAATAGATTTTATGGACAATGAGAGGGTTAATGCAATGCGGAAATTGACGCGCAATTGACGGAAATTGACATTCATATAATAATCAACTAATATTCACGTAATATTATGTGTACATAATATTATATTAATAATGTACATTCGTCGACTGAAAGATTGCAACAGATTTTTTACTATGATTTTCAGAATGAAGTCTGCTCACCAAGCGATTGGTTCTTACTTATGGATCTATAAGTAAAAACCGATCATTCGGTGAATAGGCTGCATTTCGAAAACCATAGAAAAAAATCTGTTACAACCTTTTAGTCGGTAAGTGTACAATGACTGTCGTTACAAATTTTTTGAACATTTCGGTTAGCACAAATTGGTACATAATTTTCATCGATGTCTTGACAAAATAGTCCGAAAATATTGAAATTTTTGGCAACTCCTAATCAGACAGTAGGGATATGCTCCTCCTCAGTTTCACATAGAATTTAATTTCAACATTTTCGAAGTATTTTGTCATGATATCGATGAAAATTATCTATCAATAGGCTGATGATGATTTGAAATAAGCCGAAACGTCCAAAGAAGTTTGTATCGACAGTCATTATCCGGTTAAATTCTTGTAGCTATTTTGTATCAGATCTTAAAAGAGTTGTATGTGATCAATCAAGATTACTAAATGAACGTACACACATGATCATATAAGAATTTTATATAATTTGTTCATGAATTTTACTAGTAATCTTTAATGACCTTAGGAATCTGGAATGAATCGACACGACGATTTATATCGCAATGAAAAAATTTTGCCTTAGCCTTACAAGAAACTTTTAAAAAATAGTTTCTTTAAAGGATCATCTAAGAATACGGCATTAATTATGTATGATACCCAAGATCAGTTTTAAAAAGCATATAGTTACGAAATAATTTATCTTTCAAGTTGGTGCAGGAATCTGGCATGAATCGTATACGATTTATATCGCAATGAAAAGATTTTAATTACTAATTTAGCCTAATGAGATACTCTTAAGAAATAATTTTTTTATATGATTGCTCAAAAGTAATAAAGGTATCGATCATTCCAGTAAACGAAATGGAATTATTAAATAAACAAAAACTGAATTGAATATAATAAAACGAAAAAAATTAAAAAAAATTAAAAAATTTGTTAGAGTTCTGAAAATGACTGAATGAAAGATCGAAACGTATATTATCACTGTCTTAATTGATAAATTATAATTTCGCTATAATAACTGGTGTAGGCTTTTTATGCTCCTTTCGCAAATTAAGTTAGATTTAGTCTAGAAGCCGTTATTCAATTTGTATAAAAAGAATTAATTTTTAGCCAAAATGAATTTTTTGAATCCCATTTAACTCCTTGCTTGTCCTATTTCATTTTATTTACTGGGATACAAACAATCCCAGACAGCCATCTACGTTCTGACAACGTTAAAACGATATCGCAAACGTATGTTGAATACGTCGTCAAGATATTCGAGACGCGTCTGTAATGTACAGAATATTTCTTTAGAATCTACTATGTCCGCGGTTTTTCATCCCGTAGACTTCGCAGGGAGCTCCTAGTGATATACCGTAGTTATTTTGAGATGTATGAGTATGTCTTCAATACGTCTCCAGTACGTCTCTATAGTATCCGCGTTATCACAGTGATGTCTCTAGTATATCATGTATGCATGCACGTACATACATACATACGTACACATATATATAAAATTTCGCGCACACGCTTGCATGCTGAACGAATTAAGTATTTGCACAGTGCAGTTGCTACTTTAAAATAGTAAATATTTCAAAGAATCAAAATTCTTTAAAAATACTTCCTATTTTATAGTAGCAACTGCATAATTGTGCAACTACTTATAATTCATTCAGCATGCTCGATTCACTATGCTCATGCTTAATCTCGTGGCTCACACGCCTGCACACCATGACACCTTCTTCTTCTTCTTCTTCAAAATTGATGGCACTCGCCACAAAAATGGCGACGATTCTGGCCAGAATCGTAAATAAATCATGTAACCAAAGTATGATACATCGGTCACCTCAAACCGGTGAATGGAACGAAATAATGATGTAATCAAGACAAATAATGTAACAAAATGCACAGTCGAAGCCAGAAACACTTTTCAAAAAATGGGTGAGATGATGCGCACGTCCGTTCCGCTCGAGTGGTCTCGCGAAACTGACACCATGACTGCCATGACATGATGACATTGGAAGACATGACAGTATCAAGAATAATTTAGAGACGTCTTGGGTATAATCGACATGATAGCAGTATATTCAGCATCAAAATTGAAATTTAGTTATTATATTTGATATATCTTGACAATATACAAGAAATAATATTTTTCTGAGATGTCACATTAACGTTTCTGGTTTATTCGGTATAATCACAGTACATTCAGAATGAATATTGAATGTTAGCATGATATCATGTGCTGTCTGGGATAAATCACATAAAATTCCAATAGTATTCTTGTAACGTTTTTATGATGATACTCCAGTTATATTCTTGCAAAATTCACGTTATATACCCGCAAAATTCACATATCTGTTAAGTTAGCATTCCCCCCCACAAAAAATCAAAACTGCACCTATGTCAGAATTAAGTGCTATTTATGTGCTAATTATGTGTTCTAATGCCAATTTTTATGGTCAAACGATTTAGCAGAAAATCGCAATTAAAGGTGGGGGTGCTGGTTTAACGCTAAGTTAGCACCTCCTTTATTAAATCATAAACAAAATGAAAAAATTACAGTAAAATTATGTGCTTTTTATGTCCTTTCAATATCATAAATCAAAATTATTGTAACAGTAAGGTTTAAGAGATACACGTATATATCAATAAATTTCGAAACATATTATAACAATGGTGCAAGAGTAAAGTGCCAGTTAAAATGCAGACAGCGAATTGGTTCTAGGCTCAAATTGTTCCTCCATTTATGTGCTTTCAAAATATGTACTACAAGATTTTTGTGCTCATCCCTTTTGACGGGTAAATCACCCTCGAAGTGATCACTCCCTTCCCCTTACAAGAGTAAAGTGCCAGTTAAAGTGCAAATACCGAAATATTCCTATTCTCAAATTGTTCCTCCATTTATGTGCTTTCAAAATATATATTACAAGATTTTTGTGCTAACCTCCTAGTACTGGCGCTTTACTTACTTTAACTGGCACTTTCCTCTTGTAAGGAGAAGTGAGTGATCACTTTGAGGGTGATTTACCGGTCAAAGGGGATGAGCACAAAAATCTTGTAGTACATATTTTGAAAGCACATAAGTGAAGGAACAATTTGAGCCTAGAACCAATTCGCTGTCTGCATTTTAAGTGGAGGAACAATTTGAGCCTAGCACTTTACTCTTGCACCGTTGTTATAATATGTTTCGAAATTTATTGATATATACGTGTATCTCTTAAACCGTTACTGTTACAATAATTTTGATTTATGATATTGAAAGCACATAAAAAGCACATAATTTTACTGTAATTTTTTCATTTTGTTTATGATTTAATAAAGGAAGTGCTAACTTAACGTCAAGCCAGCACCCCCACCTTTAATCGCGATTTTCTGCTAAATCGTTCGACCACAAAAATTGGCATTAGAGTACATAATTAGCACATAAATAGCACTTAATTCTGACATAGGTGCCGTTTTGATTTTTTGTGGGGAGGGGGTGCTAACTTGACAGACATAAAATTCACGTAATCTGCGCGCAAGATGTAACATGCGTGTAAGAGTTATGTAACATGTTATAAGATTTATGTAACATGGGTGTATAGATTCATGCATGATTCTTGATTTACCTATAGGTATGTGATATATTCTTATACGATCTTATATATTCCTGTTCGAAATTCGCATGCGAAAATTTTCTTGGAAGATCTCACAAAAATTTTTCTTGTCAGAATTTGCAGCACATAGTATACATTATGGGGGGAACCCGTTTGCCTACAAATCGATTGCCTACAGTATCTTTTGCCTACAACTCGATTGCCTAAATGCGCTTTTGTGCACAAATATAAATTTTAGAAACGGAGCTACTTTTGCCTACATGTACTATTGCCTACAGTTCGATTGCCTACAGCTCGATTGCTTACATGCGCTTTTGCGCACAAATAAAAATTTTAGAAAAAGAGTTACTTTTGCCTACATGTACTATTGCCTACAGTTCGATTGTATACATGTATTATTGCCTACAGCTCGATTGCCTACATACATTATTGCCTACAGCTCACAACTTTCCACGCAAAATGAGTGCTACCTTACACCAACAAATGGTTTGATTAGGGTTAGATTTTTTTGGAAAAATATTCCAAGCGGACACTGTCTACGCTGACACCTCACTGTTCACATGACAGATTTCCTAAAAATATAAATTATTTTCTTACTTAACTTTAATTTTATATTTGTGCGCAAAAGCGTATGTAGGCATTCGAGCTATAGGCAATCGAGCTGTAGGCAATAGTACATGTAGGCAAAAGTAGCTCCGTTTCTAAAATTTTTATTTGTGTGCAAAAGCGCATATAGGCAATCGAGCTGTAGGCAATTGAGTTGTAGGCAATAGTACATGTAAACAAAAGTAACTCTGTTTCTAAAATTTTTATTTGTGCGCAAAAGCGCATGTAGGCAGTCGAGCTGTAGGCAATAATACATGTAGGATGTAGGGAATCAAACTGTAGGCAAAAGTGATGTAGGCAAAAGATACTGTAGGTAATCGATTTGTATTAGGCAAAACCAACCATCTCGTACATTATATTAATATATTACGTGAATATTAATGGACTATTACGTGTAGTGCGCACCAATTTCCGCGCTGTGTTAACGTTCTCATTGCCCGTGTACTCTATTACTGTTTATAATTATTAGGTGTACAACTTTGCTTCCGCCGTTTTCCTATAGATAGGTTTAGCGGTAAGTAGTGGTCGAAATAAATAGATCATAGACGTCATACAATAAACTTGGGCATCTGTCAACATAAGATTAGTCGATATATAAATTAGTATAGAAAGATTAGTCGATTTGTGTCTGCATCATAAAGTTATTCTCGATTGAAAATGTCAGTTTACGAGCCAAATTCTCGTCATTTGCGGGAGGTTTTAATTTTCTGCTTCAATATGAAGAAATCTGCGGCTGAGGCACATCGAATGCTCTCAAATACTTATGGTGAGGCCGCTATTAGTGAAAGAACGTGCCGTGAGTGGTTTCAACGTTTCAAGAACGGTGATTTTGACGTCGAAGACCGGCATATAGCGGTGGAAGAGAGATGGTTTTCGAAGATGCAGAATTGGAGGCATTACTTGATCAAGACTCGTGTCAAAATCAAGAAGAATTGGCACGATCATTGGGAATGATTCAACATGCCATTTCAAAACGCTTCAAAGCAATGGGAATGATTCAGAAGCAAGAAAATTGGGTGCCGTACGAGTTGAAGCCGAGAGATGTTGAACGGCGTTTGTTTGCTTGTGAACAGCTGCTTGAAAGGTAAAGACGGAAGGGATTTCTGCATCGCATTGTGACTGGGGAAGAAAAATGGGTTCATTACGATAATCCCAAGCGCAGAAAATCATGGGGAGTTCCCGGCCATGCTTCCACGTAGACGGCCAAACCGAATATTCACGGCAGTGTATTATGAGCTGTTGGGAAGTCCTATCCCACCCGCCGTATTCTCCAGACGTTGCTCCCTCTGACTATCACTTGTTTCGATCAGTGGCACACGGCCTGGCTGACCAGCACTTCCGGTCTTATGAAGACGTAAAAAATTGAATCGATTCGTGGATCGCCTCAAAAGATGACCAGTTTTTTTGTACGCTGTCCAAAAGATGGGAGAAAGTAGTGGCCAGCGATGGACAATACTTTGAATCATAAATGTATAACCAGTTTTTTACAATAAAGCCTCGAATTTCGGAAAAAAACGGCGGAAGCAAAGTTGTACACCTAATATTATGATTAATATAATATTAAGTTCAATAAATTAAACACAATGTATTAGGCGCCAACTAATAAAATTCAAACAATCAATAATAAAAAGGCAAAGAAGCCACGCTTGATTCGTGCTCCATACAATATTTATATGTTTACAGTAAAATAACAGTAAAACAAACATACATACAAATGTTTCGATTTTTTTACATCAGGTCCTGTTCAGTGTGAGAAAACTTAACGCAAATTTTACATTTCAAATTCTTCTTAAGATAGGCTTCATATCGAGATTCCTACGCTTCGCTACTTTAGAATTATCCAAATTGAATTGATCATAATCCCTTATGAAGAACGTAGTGTATATCTATGTATTATCAACATGTAATCTAAATTGCTACGCCTGAAACTCCCTAAATCTTGTATATTCTGTGACTTGGATGTATAGTATTTTATTACTCCATCACATAGTATATATCATTCTGCTAAAAAAATTCTTTTTTAATCTAACAAAAAAATGTAAACAATATTAAGAATCTCTATTTTAGACTACATATGTGAAAAACACAATTAATACTAGAAATTTAAAATGCCTATTACGATCGAAGTTGGATCTTCATTGCTTTAAATAATTCAATCTTGTAATAAACACTATATTTGAACTTATGCATATACATATACCATATATTGTAGTCTTTTCGAACTGCGCGCCGGATTGTTTTTCCCGACTATAAACCCAATTAAAATCACTGTAGGGTAACTGTCCCAATTACTGTGCCTGTCCCTATTAGTGTACTATTGTATTTCGATAAGTCATGAAGAAAACTAGCATGAATAAATAAGAAAAAATATTTTTTCTTGTTAAGTTAAACTATTAATGCATACGATAATATTTTATTTTTTGAGTATTAAAGTATTTTAAATATTTTTCAAAAGATATGAGGAATTTATGTGAGTCCAGTAATACGTACCGCAAGATTTTAAGCGTTTCTATTAATATGCCCTGTATTGGAGCTGAGAATATTGTGTTATGAGTGTACATTGAAATAAATATATAATTGAAATAATGATTTATGTCATATTAACTTAAGCAATTAGCTTAAATTTACTATCTGTTTTAGGAACTACATGTTAAAATGAGTCAAATGTGAATAGGCACACAAATTGGGGGCACATTAATAGGGTCATCGCCGTTTGGAGGACTCACTAATAGGGACAAAATCATGTTTTTTATTTTTGTCAAAAACATTATAAAGTATTACCATTTTTAGATTAAAGAAATGTTATAAGAAAAAGAAATAGTTGAAAACCCGATATTGATTGCAAGTAGATAAAATTAAACCCACAATATTTAATAATTAATTCAGTAATAAGCAAGTTGGCTAAAAGGCACATTAATAGGGACAGTTGCCCTAGTAATCGTGAATTAAATTGACGAGCAAGCAATTTTAATAATTCGATACTACGAGGGTCATTTGAAAAGTTTCCGGCCTTTTTAAGAAAAACACATATTTCAAAGCAAAACAAAATTTATTTCTCGACGTAGTCTCCCTGCAACTCGATACATTTGGTCCAACGTTTCTCCCATCCTTTTAAACCATCAGAAAAAAATTGATTGTCTAAACCTGAAAAATATTGATTTACAGCGTTTTCCACCTGAGCGTTTGACTTATATTTTTTTCCCCCGAGAAATTTTTTCAAATTTGGAAACAGGAAAAAGTCGCTGGGAGCTAGATCTGGTGAATAGGGTGGGTGCGGAAGCAATTCAAACTTCAATTCGTTCAATTTTGACATTGCGACCATCCACGTGTGAACCCGAGCGTTATCCTGGTGAAACAGGATTTTTTTCTTGGCCAAATGCGGACGTTTTTTCTTAATTGTGGCCTTCAATTTATCCAGCAATGCAGCGTAGTACTGTCCGTTGATTGTTTCACCCTTTGCAAGGTAATCGATAAGAATTATTCCACGGCTATCCCAAAAAACTGTCGCCATCACTTTTCCTGCAGAGAGAACGACCTTTGCCTTCTTCGGAGTTGGTTCCCTCACCACACACCACTGCTTTGACTGTTGTTTGGTCTCAGGCGTATGGTGGTGTATCCAGGTTTCATCGACGATTATCATTCGCCGCAAAAATTCCGCTGGATTTTTTTGATACAGGCTAAGACACTCGCGCGATATGTCCATCCGTATGCGCTTTTGGTGGATCGTCAACAAACGCAGCACCCAGCGCGCGGATAATTTTCTCATATCTAATTCTTGATGTAAAATCTTGTGCACCTGTTCAGATGATATACCACAAGCAATATCCTTAACAGTCAATCGACGATCTTCTATCACAGTTTGATGCACTAAATCGATCATTTCGTCAGTTGTAGCGATTTTCGGGCGCCCAGAACGTTTCTCGTCTAAAATGCTCGTACGACCACGTTTGTACTCGGCCACCCAACGTTTGACCGTTGTAAATGAAGGGGAGGCTTCACCGTATACAGAGTCTAACTCATCTTTTATTTCCTGAGTCTTTTTGCCTTTCAAATGAAAGAATTTTATCACTGCGCGATACTCGATTTTCTCCATTGTTGACAGACAATGTCAGCTGACAACTTTGGAGAGTTGCCATAGACAAAGTAATGATCAGAATAACTTCAAATTTTTACGGTTTACATATGTCAAGGCTATCTATCGGACGACAAAAGAAACTTTTTTCTACAGTTACTTTATGTCGATGAGGCCAGAAACTTTTCAAATGACCCTCGTACCATCAAGAATCATATTGTAAAGATGTTAATATGTTAAAATTATTAATAAATTTATTGTGAAAAATATTACCTCGTCCGGTTATAAAAATTGCTTGTCAATTTAATTCACGATTACTAGAGTGATTTTAATTGCGTTCATAGTCCGGAAAATCAATTCGGCGCGCAGTTCGAAAAGACTATAAGATGGTATATATGCAAGTACATACATAATGTATATTAGTAATTCAAGATTGAATTATTTAAAGCAATAAAGATCCAGCTTAGACCGTAATAGGCATTTTTAATTTCTAAAAAAGAAATATCCCTGCTGAAAAAAATCATGTCACAAAATTACATAATGAAATTATGTAATTAAAACAGGTTAATTACGTAACGGATTGTTCCAAATCAGTATGTGATTTTTTTTTAATCACGTAATTTAAAAAGTCACACAATGATATGTTTTTTTCTATTTCTATTATTTAATTCTTTAAAATTCGATAACTATAAAATCACATAATAGATGAAATTATTTCTAATATTATATGATTTTTCAAATTATGTGATTTTAAAAAATAAGGTAATGATTTGGAACAATCCATTATGTAATTTATTTGTTTTCATTACATGATTTCGTTATGTAACTTCGTGATGTGATTTTTTTCAGTAGGGATATATATTGAATGTAATACATTTATACTATAAAATCAATTATAGGAAACTATTTAAACAAATTTTTGTTAAGATTATCACACTGAAGAGGACCTGGTGTATAGAAAGGTCGAAATGTTTGTATGGATGTTTGTTGTTATTTTACGATAAATATATAAATATTATATAGAGAGAGAGCATGAACATCAAGCGTGGCTTCTTTGTCTTTTTATATATTAATATAATATTATTCTAGTAAAAATAAGAATTTTAGTAGATTTTACCAGAAATATTATATATCAGTTTCGGTTATTTCAAATAAAATGCTAATAAATTTAACCAAAAAATTCTGATGCGTCCGATTTCAACCAGAAATTGTTTTCAATGTAACTATACATTAATAGTCTTTGTTAGATATAACATCCATTGGCCATTACTATAGTATCGAAGAACTCAATTTCTTCTTTCAAAAGTGGTAATGTAATCGACATATATTCAAGCACTTTAAGCATTGGATACCACACTACAAAATTTGTTTCTTGTGATAAGAATTGTGCGAGATTCCAAAATACAGATACGTTGAGCTGACGTTCCATCATCAAATAAAATGCATCATCAATGATTTTAACACGATTAATAATACTTATACTCTCATAATCTCCAGCTGTATCGTTTAAATGTTTTGCAATGGCGTCCCATGTTAATGAATCATATTTGACGCGGTAGTATCCTATTCAGTTACAAAAAATATTTTATTAAACGATATTATAAGTTTTACAATATTGACATTGAGAGGAATTTTTTATTTTATTTTATCTTCTTTCTAATATTAAAGGGAATACATATATATCTAAAGAGATATATGGGAAATTAATGTACCTACACATGTGTGCGTATTTGAATAGATGTATTCGAATGTTTCATATGTTTAAAATACTCATCATGCATATATTTTTATTATTATAGTGGAACATCGAACATCCGACTTATTGTAAAATATTTGCAGAAAAAAAAGTATCTCTTACTATTTTTATAATTACATAAAACGTAAAATTTTTTATATAATTTACCGGCATGCTGAATATCCACCATCCAATAATCCATCAATAATTGAGGAAGACTTATTTTTATAGAATTAATATGTGATGTTAAACATGTTTCGTAATTTATATTTAAAGATATTGCCTTTAAATTTATGGGTATTAACCACCTGCTGTAACTCATATTGTAACTTTGCGACAATATATTAGTAACTTTGGAACCAGTGATTCGTTTCCAGCTTACAACAGGATAATGTTTGTATTGTATCCAAGTTGAGAACTCATTCAATGATGTATAACAGTGATATGCTTCACCTAATTTTTCTTTCATGGACCAGAAATTATAGGACATTATTGAACTGAACGTCCTAAATTTAAAAAATTACTGTTAGTAATCAGCAAAATGGAATAAAAATGTGAACCATATAACTAAACTTGTACATATATAAAAAACTCTATAACACAATTTTATGTTATCACATATTATATATGAAAGTAGCAGACTTATAAGGACTTAAAGAGACAGCTTATTTTTCGGAGATGAAATTAAAAATATATAAACGGATAAGGAATGAAAGACATGAACGAATGAGATTGAAAAGTAATACGTATGAAGGTGAAAAACGAAGTCGTTCTAAAACATTGCAAATATTATGAAAATACATATTTTTAAAAACTTTAAGAGTTGTCTATGATAATTGTCTATAATAGTTGTTATATAAACTTAACTCTCACACACGCACGCACGCACGCACGCACGCACGCACGCACGCACGCACGCACAAGGTATTTGAAAAGAATGGGATCCCCTATAATCTCCAAAAGTACGCACTTTAGTTGCACCAAAAATTCATTTCTACATAAAAATGAAAACAAGAGGAATAAGCTCCAGTTACCTCGATCTCGACAAATGTTATTTAGGACATGATTCTAAACAATATTCAAGCAGTTTTAGCTGTCGGTCAGATATCTTGCGTAATGCCAATACCGGCGATATTGTAACATTCAAGCAATACCTTGTAACTCGAAATGTACTTCATAAAAAAATATTTTATTACAGTGTTTTGAAAAGCTCTCGAGGATAGCTACAAGAATATTTAATGAAAAATTGGGGTTCCATTTAAGAAATTAAAAGTGACCTTTATGTGATCTTCAAACAATTATTCCAAGTCAAGTTCAAGGCCACCAAAAGATAGACCTTCATAACCATTACAACTTTTATTCGGATCATTTTCCCTGAATTTGCGTACTTTTAGAGATCATAAAGGGGCCCTATTCTTTTCGAATACCTTGTATAAGATGTAATTAATTGTTATATTATCTTTACTCACTGTCTGCTTACATATGTATGGATATTTCTTCGAAACACTTCATCGGTAAGAAAATTTTGAAACATCCGTAAAAGAATTATTGCTACAATAAGAGACATATTAATACATCGTAATTGAATTTTTCCTAACTAAACATTTCCTCTCATTTTTTTCATAATATTTATATATATCAATTTGTACGAATTAGAAA
This sequence comes from Trachymyrmex cornetzi, assembly GCF_001594075.2. NCBI lineage: Eukaryota > Metazoa > Arthropoda > Insecta > Hymenoptera > Formicidae > Trachymyrmex > Trachymyrmex cornetzi. Next base: position 237,455 of record NW_017299312.1, read on the forward strand.
TGCCTATGCTGAAGCTAGATAGGTTGAAGCAATGAGAATACAATCAACATGAACTAGAAATGCCTATACTGATCGAAGCTAGATCTTTAATGCTTAAATAATTTAAACTATAGAAATCAAAGCCTTAAACGGTCTAGCTGGATCTTAATGCTTGTATGATTCTTATGTGAATTTATATACTCCCTGTGTAGTCCCCAGAAACGCGCGCCGAAATAATTTTTCAGTCTTGAAACGCTAACTCTATTAAATTACCACAGTAATATTACGAGTTAAATTGACTAGCAATGTAACAAATTTTGATGCTTATTTGCATCTTTGAAACGGTCTTAATAATGTTGAATGACATATTAAAATTTGTAAATAATTAATTCTTACTGCGAAAAATGTTACCTCGGGCGGGAGTCGAACCAGAATCTTTTGCATTTCGTACAAGAGAATTAATTTAAATTGACAAGCAATTTTTAATAATTTGATGTTCAATCAGGCATCATATTAGAAAGATGTTAATGTGCTGAAAAATAAATTTAAACCAATTTGGAAAACCAATTCGGCGCGTCGTTCGAAAGACTACAAATACGATATATATGCATGTATATATATATATATATATACATATATATAGTATATATACATATATATATAGTATATATATAATTTACATTCAATTATTTAAGCATTACAGATCTAGCTTCGACCAGTATAGGTATTTTTAATTCGTAGTGATTGCATTCTCACATATGTGGTCTAAGGTATGGTTCTTATTGTGTATAAATTTGTACTGAAAGATTATTTTATTTGTTTTTACCTTTCATGTAGCGAGAAAAACTGAAAATTAAATTAATGTCCGATAGGTTAGTGATTTCCACAGGATTCATATTAAAATGAGAATCCAGATGAAGAGATTCGTATTGATTCTGAATTATGAAGAGATCCAAAATTTCAGAATTATTGAAGCTCTAAAAATAATGTTTCATAATTATACGTAAATGTTAAGGCAAAACACATGTCCGCATTGTGATCTATCGTGTGCTACTGCATACTATATGTATACGTATGCATGTTGCGTATTATTATTAAAATCATTTTACAATTTTTATAATTCAGTGTAGAAATAATTAGCGAATCGAATTATTAAAATAAGTTTACACACAATATATGATTTAAATTGTGAAATTTTTTAACATTTAATTGAAAAGATTTTAACGAGTTTTTTTTAACGAAAAGCTTACATATTATTATTATTCCTACTTATGTGTATATCGTCGAAAATTTCAGATAATATATTTATTTGAAAGATAGGATCTCACAATCATCAGATCTAAGTCTTAATTATAAAAAAAAATGTTATATATTACAAAAATATATCTTTCATATTGTTGCGATTAATAAATATAAAAACCTTAACAACAGCTTCTTCTCCGAACATAGTAGCAAAACCGTCGTGTAACCAAAAATGAGACCACTAAATGTTGAGTACGTTACTAAACCATTGATATGCTATTTTAGGTGCTATTAAACGCGCAACTTCCATTTTGCGCATAACAGAATCCAATGTTTTATCATAAATAAGATTGGCTTCCCTAAAAATTATTATAATTGCTCTAACATTCAATAAATTCTTTGTTTTTTTGTTTTAAATAAAACGTATTACTCGTTTTACACTTTTCGATTTAATTTGTTATTAATAATGTGTATAAAGTATTTAATATTTTAAATTATATTTGATATTGTATATCGTAAATTACGATGGGACCAAATTATATGTACTTTATTAGTTGGTTTTTCATTAAATGTATAACATCCCATTAAATATCCACTTTCTTTATTAATTTTGTTAGAAGAATGGATTTTCTGCTCTTTGTGTGTCTTAATAACGTACAACAGATATCTAACATTTGATATACAAGGTAATTCATATGATGTAACAGATGCCATTGTGAATAAAATTTATGAAAGTATACGAAAAAGTGTTTTATATGTAGACATTTAATACAGAAGAAGATATTATACAGTAAAAAGGGTTGCTGAAGCAGGCGTAAAAGACGTTTCTTAATTACCTCTATTTTTTATATAGCCTATATATATTTTTTAATCATATAATTTTTTAGTTATTTATATACAGGTTGTTTTTTTTATATATGAAGATATTAAAGAGGATTTATTAAAATGTCAATAGCATATATGAAATATTTTGTATTTTATTCTAGCATATTTTGTCACGGTATAATGTAAAAAATTTCGCAACTGTTAATTTCCTTATAATTATATTCTGATATTTTTATGCCCAGCTGATGAAAAGAAATCAATTGATTTTAGTAAAAAAATACAATTACAATTATTCCATATTTATTTTAAAACATAAATTGTATACGAATCACCTTATACCATAATTAATAATTATTTAATTTTATATTAACTTTACAATTCATTTTTATTATTAATTAGAAAATGGTTATGAAAGTGCATACATGTATTTTTAAAGTTTCAAATGTTTCATTTGAAATAAATTATTTTTTTATTTAACAAATTGTATTTAAATGTATGCATTACGTATGAAATATGATTCCCCATTTCGATATGCCGTCTTGTGGAAAATTTGGAATTGCAATGTGATCCATTTTTGGAATATTTATCTCACTCAATTCAGATTTCAAATGCAATGTAATATTGTTTATGATTCTCTGTGCAAATTCAAATTTCAAAGTCTGCTCTGCTGAATAACATTCGCACCACAAAGTAATGTTTTTACTAATTCTAATGGGTTGATATTCAGTCACAACTATCGCAATTTGGAAAGTGGACATTGGAGGAGTAGTATAGAAATGTGTCCACACTTCAATTTCCATACTCATTAAATTATTAGTAGAATGGTATTTTATCGGCATATTAGATAAAGTTGTAAGATTGCGATGATGCTTTATAGAAATTGTAAATGTGGCCTTTAAGTGCGGTATGTCCCAACAAGGAAATAACTGTCTCATTCCAATCGCTTGGATGTGTGGAGCTATCAAAAATCTGTTATAATTTAATATTTATTATGTTTACTTTAAATATAATCGTACAATAATGAATCTTTGCAGTTTAAATGAATTTAGACAATGTCATTATACAAATTGGTATAAGAAATATATTTTGAAAAAAAAAGGAATAATTATATTATAGATCACATAACGCGTACATGTATATTTTTAACTATTTAACATTTACTCACGTTACGGTATTTCGGTTGGAAACATTTCTAAAGAAATTTTCGTCATACTTTTCTGTTAGATGACCAAAAAATTCAATTTTGAATGTGTAGAGCCCAGGAAGCAACATATAGATTAAAGAAAATTGTAAAATGTTCGTATGATAGGAGTATTTGTATTTATTCAGTACGTAAATTATACCATTCTTTGTACTTAAAGTTACGTTCGCCCGATTTATAATTGTCAGATGTAGTTGATGCAAATTTATACGTTGCGTCGATCGAAGAATGTTAATAGTTGTACTGGTTTCGCCATGAAAGAGAAATAAGCCATCATCATGTTTTAATTTTAAATCAATTATCAGTTCTTTCCAAGTGTAACTGAATTTATTAGATTGATAAAATGTGTTTATGTGGCTGAGTTGTATACAGTAGTGCACTGGTATCACGTAAATAGGAAAATGTATGTAGTTTGAAATGGTGAAATTGTGTTCTTGACTATTAAAAGCAGCTATTGTTAGAATAAGTGTTACACTTCTACTTATCTGTGCTAGATTCATGCTGCATCAATTGTCGTTTTAAGTTTATGTATATATCTGTCAGAAAGTTTAATGAAATAATATATAATACTCATAATAATAATACGGGGTAATTAAAGTCGTTATTTAATTATAAACAAACTGTTACCAGTAAAAGTAACACTAAACCAGTAAAAGTAACACTTTTTTATTTCAATAAGATTTTTAGCTTTGTTATTTTTATTATGTTAAAGATATTGTTGCAGCGACGTTAGGTTCTTAAAAAGTTTTATATTATTATTATAATAAACATTTTTCCATTGAATACGTGTTTGTTTTTCTGTTAATTGATACTTTAAACAGAAGTTTTATAAGTATCATATGAATATTTACAAAAAATTTCATTTTATAATAATTATAGTACATTATTAAGGTACGTACATATTTTCTTAAACAAGCAACGTTTACTCAAAAGTCAAATAGTATTGTTACAACATCACCTTGGTGAAAACTTTTCTCATAAGTTTTCATATAATTTTTCAGAATTTCTAAGTATATAATTTTATAACTTTCTCACATTTTTTATACGAATTGGAATATTTCTCAGAAAATCTACATCTTTTCTCAAAATTTTTCATATATGTTAATTATGAGATATTAAAAAATTTCTAAGATTTTTTGTAAGTATAATTTCTGATAAAATGTTATAAAATCTAAAAAATTTAAAAATATTTTTTAAAAACCATGGGATAAGAAATTTCTAAATATTTCAGAATTCACATGTATGAAAAATTCTGAGAGAAGGTGTAAACTTTCCAAATATTTCTTAGTATATTTGAAAAATGTTCCAATTTGTATAAAAATTATGGAAAAAATTTCCACCAGGACAGTATTTAAAATAATGGAGCGTTGACTCCGTAAATATATTAAGCGTCATATTTTTAGAAACTTACCCTGTGTAATAAAATTATGCTGTTAGAATATAATTTGAACTCGTAATTTATATTCATATAATAAATGTAACGGAAATATAGATCGTGGTAGAATATTTCCGATTGTTGAGATGTTATTCTTCCGAGATGTCACAACAGACTATATTGTAGTATCAGAGAAGACGGAATACATAATAAATACAAAACCGTTTTGTATTAATTTTAATGTAAACATACTATATTAGGAAACGTAATGTTAATCGATTTTCTTTTCGAGAGAATCGATAAGTTTAATGGATACGTTTGATCAATTTATCCAAATCTTTGATTTATTCTGCTATCGAACTGTTGACGCACTTCTAACCCCGCAAATACAATAGAGTAGTGAGCCTTAATATATATAAGCCTTAAAAAATTGGCCAATCATAGTCGATTATTCTTCTCACATTCGAGTTTAATCGATCAATATATATATATATACATATATATATACACAGTGTCAAAATTCTCGAAACGGTCGAATATCTCGAAACCAAAGCAACATTGTTTACAGTCACTTGAAAATTGTGTCTCAGTGAAAAATGGAATTAAAATTCCGTGAAAATTTTCGTGCAATGATTTATTACGACTTTCGACGTGGATTATCAAGACAGGAGTGCATCGATCAACTTACTTCCACTTTTGGCGATAAAGCC
>NW_017299312.1:244088-246506 GCF_001594075.2 Trachymyrmex cornetzi
GCCTGTTTTTTCGGAAAAACTGGTCATGTGGCAACAGTGCCTTTGAAGGAACGTAGAACGGTCAATTCTGAATGGTACACAACCATTTGTTTGCCGGAAGTCTTCAGTGAAATAAGGAAAACAAACAAGCGCCGCCGGATCATTCTTCATCAAGACAATGCCAGCTGTCACACATCTCGTCTAACAATCGACTATTTGAGCACTCAAAAAATCGAATTAATGGGTCATCCGCCGTACAGTCCTAATTTGGCACCAAATGACTTCTTTTTGTTCCCGAACGTCAAGAATAAATTGCGTGGACAACGATTTTCGTCGGCAGAAGAAGCCGTTGATGCGTTCAAAGACCATCTTTTGGAGGTGTCTCAAGCGGGATGGAAAAAATGCTTTGACAAGTGGTTCGAACGCATGCAAAAGTGTATAGATCATAAAGGAGAATATTTTGAAAAACAATAAATGACAAATTATTGTTTTTATTATTAGGCTCGAAATATAAATAGTGACTCTCGTAAAAGAACATTTACTAAAATTAAGAAAGCGATAAAATAAAAATTAAAACATGCTAATATGAGCCGACACGGAAGGTTGATGTGTGTACACTTAGTTATCTGTTAATAATCCATATCCTTCACAAACATTTCGATCCTTGTTCGCATTTTCTTCAGTGTAAATTCCTTTACAAATAATCATTTACTGTACGTTGAAAAACCGCCGTTGAGTTAATTTTTCTTAATAATACAATTGAAAGTATAGGAGAACGACGTAAGTATAGAGAAAGCTACGAAAATTGTATTCCAAAATATTACACTGAATTAATCTTGCTACTTGACTTTAAAATATACTGTAATTGTCATTGATTCATTGGCAAAATTGTTACTTCCGAGAAGTACTTAGAAAAGTAGACCTCGGAAACTCTTTTAGTGCAGACTGCAGCATAATACGCGTAATGGTACCGACCCTGCAAAGTTGGATCATCAAATACTTCATTAGTAATCCTAACGCGAAAAATAAGACTAGACGAACGAGGTGATCATCTGCATCATCTTCCTGGTCATTACCAATGTCATCGTCACTATATTGTTACATCATTCTCTCATGCAATTGTTGCATGTTGGCATGAGGATACATACTATATTACCTAGAGTTCTCTTCTCTACCGGAAGGTAATAATGCGAATTATGTAACTGGTGAACAGAGTTGAGAACGTTACCTTAAAAAAATAATGCGTTACTGTTACAAGTTATTCATTTTAAAAGATAATGTGTTACTGTTACCTTTACTTGAAAAAGTAACGAATCTTTATTTTTCGGGAAACTGTTGAGTTTAGTTCTTTCACAAACGAAATTAATAAAATTAAGCTTATTTGATGTGTTTTTGCACAAAAAATGAATCTAGTAAAAACAATCGTCGAAAGTTAAATTCAACAATTACCGAATTTAATTTAAACATTAAGGTCATTGTTAAACATTTATTTTAATATTCATTTCCAATACTGAAAATCCATAGTACAGAGAAAACCGAGGCACCATAGATCGGAGGTACCATGAGTTATCGACTGTTTAACATAATCTGGAATGTTTAAACTAATATTAATGATACAATACGACTATTACTTCGTTTCCCATACTTTATAGCAGTACTAGGTGGCAGTGATTAAATTGCATTGTATCGAAAAGCATCGATTATTAATGGTTTTCGTGGTGCAATAGTAACTTATTAATCTCATAAGAATATTTTAATATTGTTTTCATAGGAGAAGATACATGTATGAAGATAAGATGCAAGTTTTTGTGTATCTTTTCTTATCTTACTGCAAGTAATAACCTAACATTTATTTTTTATAGTTTTCTATTAAGTGTATAATTAAATGTATAATTCAGTTGCCATGGGTCATACATTAAATATTCATGATGAAACGAGACAATACAGAAAGTGTATGTACTAAAAGGGCAGCTTATGTTTCTAAGCAATTTATTTTATTTTATTGTAATAAATTTTTGATCTTATATTAATGATTATTTCTCATATGTTTTCTTATAATTTTCTATTATATTATTTAATAAATATTAGTTGTAATTATATTTTATTGTATTAGTGATTATGTTAAGAATGTATAAGTTCATTGAAAATACTTTTTAAATTTCGTCAACGTTATTTCTTGCATAATCCTATTATTTTGTGTGACTTGTGACATTTTGGGTATGGGGCACCATGGATTATTTCTTAAAAAATATGTTTTTATTTTTTCTTAAAAATTAATAAATATTTACTAAATATACTTAGAATAAGTCGGGGGAATACGCCAGTTGGAGGAATATACCACTCGTGTTTAACAATGATACCGATTAGCAGCATTTGCGTTAATGACACAGAATTATGTACAATTGTGTGCTTAACGTGTTGCATAAGTATCAAGAATTT
>NW_017299312.1:247997-250222 GCF_001594075.2 Trachymyrmex cornetzi
GTCGTACATTTTATGTACAGTCGTACATAAAATGTGATTGGATAATTTTCTTTATGCATACCGTTAATTGCAGTGTTGCTTAAGGTTACAATGTTGCCATATGGCTTCTGTAAGGTACTTCTAACACCATGTGTCGATGATACGAAGAAGTATGACTGAATTTCACAGGAAAAAATTACCAGTAGGGTTTTAATGCCGCGTGGCGTTTTAGCGCGCTCCAAGCCACTTACAAAAACAGGCTAAAAAATTATTTTCAGTCGCTTTTCACCCAAAGTTGCTTTTGGATATTATTCTTGGATAGTTTATACATCGTTTAAGGGAAAAAAAAGGCGAAAAAAATTCTTTTTTCACGGTAGTATAACCCCTTAATGGGATACCCTATTTTTGATTCCAGAATCTAATAAACAGTAATAGAGCTTTTTAAAACACTGTAATAATTTTTCATTAAGCAATTTTCGAGTTATGAGTCAGGAACGTTACAATACCGCCGGCATTAATATTACCAAAAATGTAGCGCGTAGCGATTGCCTGATCGTATTTACACATTGTACGTACGTGTGTGTATGTGTGCGCTCGTTTTGAAAAATTCTTGATATTATTTGACTAGTAAAAGCAGGATTAGTTTATTTGGCCATAACGCATAACTCGAAAATTATTCAATGAAAATTTTGTTATGTTTTGAAAAGTTCTTGACACCAGCTTTTAAATTCTGGAATAAAAAATTCGATGTTGCATTAAAAAAAAATCGATTTGATTTTGACCTGACCTTGGTAACGCCACCAAAGGTCAAACTGACAAGATCTGTAAATAGATCCTTTTATAGGGAGGGTTCAGATTGCACACATCGCATATTGCACACATGTATCGTTGATTGGCCAATTTAAAAATAAAATAATCTCATTGGCAAAACAGTGAAAAATTACTAGGCATCAGTTGATATGAGTGGTGTGTACAATCAGAACTGTAGGCAAACGGGATTCTCCCGATAAATTAGTTTTCCATATTCTCTATCTTAATATATTTCCAATATTTCCTTGCTTTTTTCATTTTTCTTTTTCTTTCACTCCTTTTAGGTTTAATTTCTGGCATTTAAATTCTCGAGATAAGGGAGATCACCATGACAGAATAATTTTTATTTACAATTTATATATGTTACATTTGTACTCTGAGGAAGGCTCAAAAGTGAGCCGAAACATGTAAGCGCGTTTAGTAGAATAAAAAAGTTTTATACTTTGTATGTGTATTATTTGCGCGACGTCTTCTGCGCCTGACTCCTAGTGTCCTTATTTTTTCCAATTTCTTCCAAAATTTCATTTTTTTAGTTAGAGGTGGCGTAGTGTTCAATGTTGGAAGACTCATATTATAAGCTCCTCTAAGATGTCCAGAAAGCATTTTTTCATCGTTAATTTATATTTTGAAAAATATAAACATTTCGAAATGTATTGCGATTTTTAACTAGAGAAAAATAAAATGCATTTGCTTAATATTTTTTGTAATTGTAGTAATTTAGGAATTTTTTTTAATATTTCACATCCTATTGATTGGGATATTGTTATTTTCTATAAAGTGCGTAATTTTCTTGTGTGAAGAGTTTCTTTCTTTCTCATTTTCTGAAAATTACAAATTTTGAACAAAACAATTTTAAAGTCTGCTATTCATATACAGGGTGAATCAGGGTCGTTGAACCAACTTTTTACAATTTTTTAATAATTGTTTAAAACAAGCAATTAATCATATTGCTCGAGGAAGTAGCACATATTTAAAATTGTAACTGCTTTTAATAAAAATATTTGTCATTGTACCCACTAATCTAATAGCATTTTCGATTGGGGTGCACTGGCTGCACTCAGTGTCAAGAGCGTATTCGATTGGCAGTGTCAATGCGCACTTGGTTAGTGTCACGTGTTCATTTGACTGCACGACACTCGCGTAGTGCACACTTAGCACGAGATATTTTGACGGTGCCAGTTCAGTGCACTGTATACATATAGCGTTTTCTATTGGGCAAAAGTTAGTGCGCACCAGTGCGCACTCAGTTCACACCAACACTGAACGAGTTCCATGGGTTGCACTGAATAGTGCAAGTTCAAAAGAATACGCCAAGATTTTCAGTGCTAAAGCTGAAACATTTTTGTTCACTTTGAAGCAATGTTCAACAAAATGTTACAAAACCACAGTAAAAGATATTAAGAGTAGGGACAAGACCCCGTTTTCAATTCAACTGC
>NW_017299312.1:250287-256243 GCF_001594075.2 Trachymyrmex cornetzi
CTGGCTGCACTCAGTGTCAAGAGCGTATTCGATTGGCAGTGCCAATGCGCACTTGGCTAGTGTCACGTGTTCATTTGACTGCACGACACTCGCGTAGTGCACACTTAGCACGAGATATTTTGACGGTGCCAGTTCAGTGCACTGTATACATATATAGGATATCAGTGCATCGTTTTGTCACAGTATAAGGATGTACAGTAGGGACAAGCAAATTTGCGCGGTTGAATTGAAAACGCAACATATACAAATGTGTACAATTATTGATAAGTACATATATGATATTCTTGACATCTTATATATTATTTAATTACATATAGTAAAAAATCATTACTTAAAGTTATAAACATGAGATGTCGAGATTATTTTTCTGCGTTCTTCCTGCAGTCTAGTCAAGTCCTTACAATCTTACAACTACAAATGGCACTTCAGCTTTAGTACTGAAAATCTTAGCATGTTCTTTTGAACTTGTATTATTCAGTGCAACCATGGAACTCGTCCAGTGTTGGTGCGAACTGAGTGCGCACTAACTTTTTTCCAATCAAAAATGCTATAAAATTACTATTACATGCACGTATAATAGTAGTTATAAATTAATAGGTACACTGACTAGTTACTATTAAAGCTCATTAACTCAGGACCATCAACCAATTTTCGTAACCGTGTAAAGGGTCCATAGGGCTCGGAAGTAATTAAGGAACACTGACTTATCGACAATTGATGTAAATTTGTGATTATTAACATAAATATTTGAATAGTACATTATTTAATTCATGATTTTTTTATTATATAAATGCTCCAAAAATAAGTATGTATACTTATATGCTATAATATTTATATTACTGTAAAATTACAATTTTTTTCTCTACAGTTACCATCTCTATTGATCAAACTCGGATGACAATATTAAAATTACAGTTTTAAATAAAATTCAAGTATTATTGAGTTCTAAATATAGATACATGTCTATGAAACTAATAAATCATAAAAAATTAGTACTATATTATCAGTTTCTTACTCTTAATCATTTAAATTTTATAGACATTCTAACTCCCACAAGAATATCAGATCTTTAATAGTATCTCGTCGGTGATAGATATAATAATGGATATAGATTGTTCATTAGCTCTTACTGACATGTTTTAAATTATCTTTATTATAAATGCATATATTCTCAGAGTCGTTATTTAATCAGTAATTACAGATTTCAGGTTTGAATAAAGTAATTGAATAAAAAAGTTATCAGTTTTATATCATCGTATACTTTATTGCACTTTCTTCATGTTCTTATCTTTTGTGTTAAACAAAATAGTCTTTCAATAATTATGCGTTACAATAAAATATTGATCAAATTTGTATAACATATATATTCTTTTTTACTAACATAGATTATAAAAGTACATTTTTAATTACTTTAAACGTAACAAAATTTATAATATCGAGTATTTCAATACTGAGTATTTTAAAATGTGTAATATTGATATTTTTAAAAAATGAAAGAAAAAGGGCTACGAGCCTAAGAGTTAGTCGTTAGAAATAGAAATTTTTAAAAATCACTGTATAAATATGTCATTTAGTCAGAATATAAAACTTTAATGTGCCGGCAATAAACAATATAACACAAACAAACGTTTCGATCCCTGTTGGATCATTATCAATGTTAAATACACAAAAATAGAACGGTGAAAATATTACAAAGTTAAAATATATAAAAATTACAATTCGCTCTCAATCGGAGAAGCAAAAATATAATAAAACTCTCATAGTAGTTAATATAATAAAATTCGCTCAGTATGAGTTGGAAGTTATGTGAACGTTGTAATAAGTAACAATATATGCTTCCGGTTATCAGTTGTAAATTAAAATAATTCATATCTTGTAAATCGTGTGTCAGTATAATATAAAATTCTCTATTTTCAGACAATGCGATGAGAGTGGAACAGTCATATCTCTAGTATGTTCAGAGACAATATGTTGATATTTTAAAATCATTCTTACTTTTTAATTTTTATTGAAACAGAAAAAGAAAATGAAATTTGTAAAAGTGAACATGTTAAAGTTTCAGTAATGATATAAAGCATTATGCTTGAGAGTTATTACGTATACTCCTCTGCTGATTGTTAAACCAAGCTTTTACTTGGTTCACAGTTCGCGTTTGTAAACAGGAATTAGCGTTTATTAGAGTTGCAATTTCTTTATTTGTAGGGCACATATAAGTATTTAAATACGTGTCAAATGTTTTTAGTACTCTTTGTTTTTCCTCATTATTCCAACGTATATGTTTACATCTTGGTTGCATTTTGCTTTCTGTAATTAAACAGACAAAATTTTGTAAATAAATATAAAGACTTACAATTGATTTAAATTATTACTTTACACGAGTGTATAACTTGAAATTATGAAGTGTATAATAGGAACATGTATTTAAAATTTAAATAAGCTGCTATTAAGTGAGTCTGATCACGTAAAAATACTGAACTTACTAGTATTTGTCTTTGGATTTGTTGTTCTTTTTCTTTTTGAATTATTATCTATAAATAAACAGACAAAATTTGAATATAACTTACATAAAATGTAAATAGATAAAGGTAGATAAACACAGAAATAAAAAAATAATGTTCTGTAGATAATATAACATTTTCAATTACGTTTACATAAAGTAATTTTCTTTTTTTTGTATAATATAAAGTTTAAGAATTATAACGCAGTGATAATAATTGCTGTTTTATACCTTGCATGCTATTACTATCATTAATGAAATCATCATCGGTAATAGTATAATATTATTCAAGTTAGTACTACTATTATTATTATCATTGTTACTATTATTTGTATCATCAAAAACATCTTTATCATTACTTTATCACTATTATTTTCAGAATCATCACTTGTACCTATTGCAGCATCTAGATATTTACTGATAACGAGAATATCAGTTTCTTTTCGAGGTAATCTATAGTATTGTTTATGTATATCTTTTGTGTGTCCCATAAAATCCGCTAATTCGGACACTTCCTGTTCTGTTAATTTTAATTTATCGCAATTAGTTGCTATTTGTTTTCTAAGAAGGGTACCTCGCAGTCTTTCAGGATTATCAGCATTACACTCATTAGCAAATTTTCGCATGAGATCACACGCTCTTAAGTGTTTATGTCTTTGTTTATGGAAACTTACTATACCAAAGAGATACGGGTTGTTTGGGTGTACTTTAGCTTGAGCTCGGCACTGTATGAATAAATTTATACAATTTAAAAGATCAAAATGTAGTAAGACAGAAACAGTTCGACCTAGTTTTCTTCTAATTTGAAATCGCACATATTTAAATATAATTTCTTTTGCTGAATTTGAAAGAGACTTAAAGAGATCGGGATCAGTTTGCTCGTTTAAACCTTCATAAGTATAAAAGTCCTCTAATAATATCCTTTGTGTTTCACCTGCACGTTTCCTGTTATATATTTGCAGAAAAGTTAATGTACATTCACCCAAAGACAGCCACGTATCATAAGAAAATTTTTTTTTTAAAAGATTATACAATATTTCTCACGTCTCTCATTATTAATATAATTGTAAAGCTTTTTTATGTCGCTTAAACTGGGAGCTATCTCCACTTTTTGTCGTCTAAAATGTGTTCTTGTTTCAATTACCGTTTTATTAACTGAATGACCAAAATCTTCTTTACGAAGGAAAAGAAAGTCTTCAACTAGAACCTTTTTACTAGGATCATGATTTTTAATACATTGTGACCGCCATAATTCGCCAACTTCTTTGAATAATGTACCTAATTGAAATACTGTATAAGCGGCACCAAACATCTGAGTTTCTTCATCATATCGAGCTACTTTATAAACCGCTTTAATACAATCATCATAATATTTCGGTTCATACAATGAAGCAAAATTTGTAATTTCGTTATTTATTTCTCGTAATGTTTTTAGAAATCGCCCAAGTGTTCGTAATCGATTCCGCACCATGTCATGTTGATGTTGCAATTTATATTTCATACAAAGTTTGTTACCAAATCGAATAATTAATTCGTCATATCTTATAAGACGTGTTAGCATCTTCTTTTAATATTGGAAAAACCACTTTTTTTAGAGTTTGAGAAGCTACTTCATGAATTCTTCCGAGAATCGTCCGTCCGAGGACTGTTATTGTTCGATTTCTAGACTGTTTTATATTTATACATTTGCGAATATGGTTTCGTAAAGTATTTTTAGAAAAATAACCATAGCATTTAACACATATTCCATATTCAGTAGCTTTCTTGTTAAATCTAACGTTTGGTCGTCTAGCAACATGCAATGTATCATCATTTAACATTTTATTTGTATTAAATACAAATTCTCCTTTCCGGCGTATTGTTTCAATTATTCTTTTACGTTCAAGGCATCTTTTTGGTAATGTGACGAATTTCATAACATCTTCTTCAGTTGAATGTACATTTTCTAAATATCTTGCAATTTTTGATTGTGTTAATTTATAATACAGACAATAATGTTTCTTTATTCCACTAGAAGAGTTTTTAACCGCAAGATGTGCATCATCACATCCTGATTTACCCGCTGCATTTGTCGTTGATGATAAATTAAGATTAGTCGATATATTTAACCAATTGGATGTATTCACTTCATTTTCATTTATAAGTTCGTCGCTTTCATAATCAGTATTAGTAGCTGAATTTTCCGATGGTTCATAATTTCTATCAGGATTATTATCACCTTTTATATTTTCGATATTTTCAATAATTTGTTTTCTATTCAACTCATTTTCCGTTTGTTCTACTGTTGTAATACTTCCGAATTCTATCAAAAATAAAATTTTGCTATATACATAATAAATAAATACATATATTGACTAATTAATTGTATTGTATGTTAATATCACATATAAAATCAATTAAATGCAGAGTTTTTCTTAGACGTATACTAAAAGAAAAGTTTATATTGAAATATAGGTGCCAGTATAAAGAGCAGCTCTGGCACTTTTTTCATAAATCCAGCGACTTTAGACGCGCAGCGATTACGCAAAAGTTATTTATCTTTCTTTGGGGCCACATTCTTTAAAAATGTCGCATATAAAAATGTAAAAAATTACTATGACATAAGTAACAAATATTATAGGTTTCCCAGTATTTTCGTATGCGATACTTTTCAAGAATGACGCGCCTGCATCAGAGTTCTCAAATTTTAGTCGTTGCTAAGTTTAGACCGTATATTGGAGATTGAGAGGGTTCCGATAACGCATATCGTTAACTGATCAATTAAAAATAAAATTCTCATTAGTAAAATAGATAAAAATTACTAAAGGCACCGGCCGATGTGAGTGGATGTGCGTCAACAGGACTCTATCTGAGAATTAGAGATGGCCCAGGAGAAGTGGTCTGCGACGGCAAGAAAATTTTTATAAAATTCTCTTCCTATCACAGATCGTTTCTTTTAGCCCATCCTCTCCAATCTCTACAATATGCTTTAAGCATATACAGCAGTGACTAAAATCTAAAAGTTCTGATCTGCATTGCTTCAGTCACCGCATAAACGCCAACAAAAAGTATTTTATTTTGTGTATTGCACATTGAAAGACGCACTATAAATATAAATTAACTTTTGTGATAGTACCTTCTATTTCAGAAAAATTTTCTATCACATACGTGTCATTAAGAGATATCGATTCTGTTGAAGGTATATTATTCACGTCAATACATTTTAAGAGACTATTATATATTTCTTCATTGTTGTCACTATCTTCGATCTCTTTTAAAACTGATACTTCAACTGATGTATAATAGATGAATTTGACTGATCATTTTGATATCTATAAATGATATATATATAAATAAATGCAAAATAATACATATATATACATATATGAGGCATTCTTTTACAAACCGAACACTTTTTTTTTCGACATTTTTAAATCGCTTCAAACTTTTTTTACCAATTGTAGGTATAAAATAAGCGAA
>NW_017299312.1:256419-256644 GCF_001594075.2 Trachymyrmex cornetzi
ATCAGCTTTTTGATGAAATTATGTTCCTAACCTCAACTTTAAAAAAAAATACTTTTTTCTGCAAATTAAATCTTAAAAGTTAATTTTGACCATGACACCTGGAGTTAATTTATTTTTTACAAATACTATCGGATTCCTCGGAAAATTTACTAAAAAATTTGAAAATTTCAGAATGGCGTTTTTAAAACTCGCCTGGGAATTAATTAAATAGTCCGGCAACTCGAG
>NW_017299312.1:256912-257182 GCF_001594075.2 Trachymyrmex cornetzi
AAATTATATTTAATGTTTCTTTTAATTTGTTATTGAAATTCAATTTCGAAATTGTAACGTACCAACTGTGTAGTATACCTACACAGAATGCATAAATATTATTTTTTGATACGTTACAATTTCGAAATCGAATTTCAATAACAAATTAAAAGAAACATTAAATATAATTTTGTATATTTAATTCGAAACCTTCGAAACCTAAATGTTTCAATAATTGAAAATATATCATTGTAATAAAAATGTTGTACACACTTTCGTTTCATCATTGAT
>NW_017299312.1:257671-258283 GCF_001594075.2 Trachymyrmex cornetzi
TTCGCTTATTTTATACCTACAATTGGTAAAAAAAGTTTGAAGCGATTTAAAAATGTCGAAAAAAAAAGTGTTCGGTTTGTAAAAGAATGCCTCATATATGTATCTTTTACGAGTATATATATGCACATGTGTTTAAATAGTCATGTATATTAATACAATATATGTATATTAATACAAATTAATCATGAAAAGAAAAATTAAAATAAAGTAAAAATATAAAATATCTGGAAGTGCTCAACAAATTAAAAAACATGTTTTGCATGAGAGCCTTTTTTATCTTTAGTATAAAAAATATATAACAGTCTCAGCAATGTAATAATTTATAAATTATGATACAAGCATATTATACACTTATAAAACATTTTAAAAATAAAGGAATCCATAAATAAAATAAAATTAGATTGGCTACTATTTTTACTTTTTGTTTCGTATGTTAGATGTAACGTAATAGTATATTAAAATAATGTAAAATATACAAAATTGCAAAATAAATAATATACTTTTATAAATTATTATTAGGGGTATAAATAAGTTTCCGCCGTTTGGCAAAAGATGGTGCCAGCAGTATGTTATGGTTAAAATTGTCTGCTGTAGAACGTCATATCGTAGGAT
>NW_017299312.1:258785-263415 GCF_001594075.2 Trachymyrmex cornetzi
TCAAAACTCGACATTTTCGCACGAAAAAAGATATATGATGCTGATACAAAATCGCTAATATTTGAAGGTTATGTTGTTACCAGATGTCCAATCCTACAATATGACGTTCTACAGCAGACAATTTTAACCATAACATACTGCTGGCACCATCTTTTGCCAAACGGCGGAAACTTATTTATACCCCTAATACAAAAAAATTTTTTAGCGAAAAGTTGATTTAAAGAAATTCTTTTTATGTAAAAAAAAATTTTATATATGTAAAATAACTAGAAATTTAATAAATTTTCTAATTTAGAGATCAAATATTAAAAAATTTTAACTATAGATATATATAACATATAGTTATTCTTTCACGTAATGTTATTATTGTGAAATTAAGATAATGTATGTATATAGATATTATTTTAATTTTACGATATATTTTACGAATATTCATAAGATTTGCATTATGCTGTATCCTACATACATCTACTTGTTTACAAAAACATCACTATCAGTAATAAATTATCAGTTATGATTTAGGGCACGTTCATATAATTCTTTGATATTCCATACAGGAAAATAGTTTACTATAGTATCTATTATATCTTCAATATAATAAATTGTTTTAATTTCGTTAAATTTCGAAATTATAGTTTAATATTGGAGTGTCCCGTTTGATCACGTTGCGATTGACCATAATCACTTACAACGACCGATACCTAATTTTCCATTGTTCCAAGTGCAAAGTGGTATGAGTAGCTGATGGTCAATCGTGACGTTGTCAAACAAACCTCACTTCTTTACTATATAATATATATACATATAATATATATAATAAGAAAATATCTAAAATATATTACCTGCAAATTTCTGTACTTTGCATAATTTGAATTTCATTTTTGTTTTTATTACGTATCATTTTCTCAAAATTTTCATCTGACAAGTTTGTATGAAACGTATGATTAAATGCAGCAAACAAAAATGAATTATCTAAAATAATTAACAAATAAACGTTGAAATAAGATTCAATATACTTGAAAATGCATTTAAAAAATAATCAATTGTCGATAAAATTGTCAAAATGCCAATCAAACATTCATTCTTATATATTTAATTTTTCTGTACAATGAGATAATTGTTAATGTTCTTTTTACTTTTTGATAACTATTTAAAATATATTTTGCTATCATTACATCTGCCATTTTACTATCACTAATTCCAATCATTACTATACTAATAAATAACATAATACAGATATTACTGCATTCGTGAACAATTAAATTTAGTTATATAATTTTCATATATTTACCTATCAATTCATGCTGTTTATTAATATGTAAATTCGATTGCTCTTCCTGAATTTCATGTATAGTATCATTTCTCTCATTTGTTTGTAAACTAATATCTAGATAGACATTATTTTTACCACCTGCATTTATTCTACCTTTATAATTTTTATTTTGTAAAACTCTTTCGTTAGCTGTACAGGTAGATTACATACATAAATTAGCAAATTAAAAGCTTTCAAAAAAAAAACTTTAAATATAATAATTAACAGCGTACATGAATCGTCGTGCAGACTATTACATAACGTAATTTCATCTTTTTTCTTATTTTTATTTGTTCTTCCACTATTATCAACTTGCAGAGTGTCAGTATTTATTATATTTTTGTTTATCCTTTTTTCTTTCATTTTAATCTTACTTTTATTCACTTTCCAACTATTGCTAGGTACTACACATTGATCTCTTTTTATTTCTTTTTTGTCATTTTCATATAACTGCATTTTTACAACTGCAATTGACAATTATAAAAATCAGTGTATTTTAACAATGTAAGCAACAGTCAAATAATTTCTCTGATTAATAAATGATAAAATAAAAGAAAACATTTCCAATCTAATTCATGAAAATATTAAGTAACATCAATTAATCAGTACATTTCTTGTAAAATAAACTAGAGAAAGATGATACAAAAAGAAAAACAATAAAACAATAAAATAGTATATAATATCAGTATAAAATTTGCCAGTAAAATTAGAAATTTAAAAAATACCTTTAATCCGATAATTTTTTGGTAATATTTTATGTTCTGTTATGATTGGGGGGGGGGAAATAGCTGCTTTTTTTTAGAATACATTATTTCATCTAATTTTGAGAAAAGTATATAGTTATAATAGTATATATTTAAAATTTCAGATACTTTAAAAAATTGTTTACAAACTAAATATATTTTTAATAGTACTTTCAATTTACGTTACGTTCTTACCTGCTTGTCTGAAGTTTTCTTATATAAATGTAAGGAATTTTGATATTTAAATTGTTTGAAATAATTTCAAGGATATTACGATTTTCTAGAAAAGAATGTAAATAATGATAATAAGTATATAATAATATAATAATAAGTTATAATTTCTTGAACTTAATGGAATTACGAATTTTCTGAGAAATTACTTTTAAATCCTCTGAGATAATTACATTTAAATGGAAGACATACCATGTCTAGCTATTACAACATCATTTTTCTTTTTTTGTTTATTTGTGCACACATGATGCTTTTGATTCCTCCTTATTAAGAAATAATATATTCTTGACATTTTTGTTAAGAAATAATATTTTCATTCAATGAATTTAGTTAAATATGTTGTACACAAAGGCATAATAGAAAATGGACTGCGCGATCCATCTGTCAAAATGGTCGATAGGGATGAGAGAGAGGGACCGTGGCAGACGGCCATTTCTATCTCTTTCCATTCAATGGTGTAATGGGAGAGAGAATGAGAGGGAGATTGACCGTCTCCCACGGTCCGTCTCTCTCATTATTATCGACCACATTTGATACATTACTTAGATACGGATCACGCCGTCCATTCTCTATGTCTTTGGTTGTATACAAAATTTGTCGTATATTTAGTCTAAAATGTGACAATTTTTAATGCATACAAAGCACATTACGCTCACTTAACCTTAACTAATAAAATGTTCAACACACATACATATTCTTTCAAATAGTACAAAATTAAATTACGACTTACAAAAATTTATATATTTTAAGTCTCTACAAGTTTCCAATATACTGAAACAGATATATTTCTTTAACGGTTACAATCAGAATGCGGTCCATTTGATGCTAAAAATGCAGGAACAGCAAACTCATGTATTATTCTAAAGCGGAGAGCACAGACTCTTGCATAACGCATAACACATGAGGCATAAGAAATTGAACCAACCAGAGTTCTCTATTACATGGAAGGGAAAGAAACGGAGAACTTCGATTGGTACATATTCTTATGCATTACGTGTTATGCGTTATGCAAGAGTCTGTGCTCCCCGCTTAAGGGTATATCCACACAAACTTGCATAGTCGCATAAACATATGCATAAAGAAAATTACCCAATCACATTTCTCCTATAGAGACGCACGTAAAATATGATTGGATAATTTTCTTTATGCATATGTTTATGCGACTATGCAAGTTTGTGTGGATATACCCTTATGGCCGCAGCACACACTCTTGCATAACGCATAATACATAGTGCATAATGGCATCAACCAATCGAAATTCTTCTTTTCCATGGAATGAGAGGAAAGGAAAGCTTCTGATTAGTTGATTCGCTTATGCACCATGCGTTATGCGTTATGCAAAAGCTTATTGGCCGCAGCACACACTCTTGCATGACGCATAATACATAGTGCATAAAGGAATCAACCAATCAAAATTCTTCTTTTTCATGGAATGGGAGGAAAGAAAAGATTCTGATTAGTTGATTCGCTTATGCATTATGCGTTATGCGTTATGCAAAAGTGTGTGCTGCGGCCTTATGTCTGGGCTCTTATACCATGGAATCCTTTAAACATAGGGTCTGGCCATGCATACAAAATGGCGTATATGGCTATAGAATATGGCTGCGTTCCGATATTCACTGGCACGGACCCTATTTTTGAGAAAAAACCATGTGAAAAACTACGGTAATACTATATGTTACATATACTATATGTATTTCCTTAGTTTTTCGTATATGTTTCTTATCAAGAGTAGAGGCCCAGGGGATCGATCATATAACTTTTTCCTTAGGGCGGAAATGTGAAAATGAAAAATTTCACGTGAACTCTACGATTATTTACATTTCACGGAACCATGTAATCAGAGAGAAACCTAAGAGAGGCATATTTCCTGTTACCGTCGAAATCGCTTGTAGACTACCCCTAGTACACACATTTTTTGACACTGTCAATAAAATTGGATGTGGTTGTGGATATTGTTGTTAAAGTGGATGTGGTTCGCGTCTGTACTATATTCACAGAGGGTGTGTTCCCATTTGCTGATTTCCAGTATAGTATCCAGTAACCGCTATATTGTATTACTGGGAGAAGCGTTTCCTTTCTCTAGTAAAAAGATACAGTAAAATCATAACCTAAATTCGTACGTGTTTCCACGTGCTTCAGAGAATCGTTTTCTCGGGCGTGTTTAATTTGCGATTAAGCAGAGAGGTATTGTGCTTCCACGTGCTTCAGAGAATTGTTTTCCAGGACGTGTTTAATTTGCGATTAAGCAGCGAGAGGTATTGTGTTTTTATATTTGTTTCAGTTTTGTTGTATTGTTTAATTAGTTGATGCTGTTATTAATCGTTTTCATTGTTAGTGGCTG
>NW_017299312.1:263645-265648 GCF_001594075.2 Trachymyrmex cornetzi
GATATTAAGATTTCAACCTATCAGAAATCGTGTATTCCGATGTAATCAGTTTCTGATAGGTTGAAATCTTAATATCTAATTCCTGTTCCTCTATTGTGCGCAGGCCCTTAGGCTCATATTAGTTACCCATATTAAAAAGTTAATACAGATGACTAACAAGTAAAATAGAGAAATCAAACCCACTCTGGCGGTTCTCTCAGAAACTAAATCTAGAGTTCTGAGCGTTCCAACAAGACTTTACACAGTGGAACACAGTGTAACGTCTCTGTCCTAGCTGGAAAACAGCCGCTGTTATTAATCGTTTTCATTGTTAGCGGCTGATTTCTTGTAAATTATATAAATTTCATGTTTGTTAACCATTTTTAAAATTTTTCAAAAACTTATGCATGTGGATAATATTATTTGATAAATCAGCCACTAACAATGAAAACAATTAATAACAGCAACTAATTAAACAATACAATAAAACTGAAACAAATATAAAAACACAATACCTCTCTGCTTAATCGCAAATTAAACACGCCCGAGAAAACGATTCTCTGAAGCACGTGGAAGCACGTACGAATTTAGGTTATGATTTTACTGGATCTTTTTACTAGAGAAAGGAAACGCTTCTCCCAGTAATACAATATGGCGGTTACTGGATACTATACTGGAAATCAGCAAATGGGAACACACCCATAATAGAAGCGTGTCAACTATCCATATGAGCCGATATTCATAATCAGATCTGAAAGCCCGTCTACAATACACGGAGTAAGAAGTAAGAGTAAGAAATTGACCAATCACAGTCGAATGTGAGAAGAATAATCGACTGTGATTGGTCAATTTCTTACTCTTACTTCTTACTCCGTGTATTGTAGACGACGCCTTATATTCAAGACCGTTTTAAGTAGAGTTTTAAGAAGTCACGAACCAATCAAAGGGCCGCATTAGCGTCTTAAGATATTACTTAAAACGGTCTTAAGGTATATCCACACAAACTTGCATAGCCGCATAAACGTATGCATAAAGAAAATTATCCAATCACATTTTATGTACGACTTTAAAAGAGAACTGCAATTGGATAATTTTCTTTATGTATATGTTTATGCGGCTATGCAAGTTTGTGTGGATATACCCTTAGATACAAGCCCAGATACAAGCTTTTGCATGGGAGGGCTCCGATTGCACACATCGCATATTGCACATATGTATCGCTGATTGGCCAATTTAAAAATAAAATAATCTCATTGGCAAAACAGTGAAAAATTACTAGGCACCAGTTGATATGAGTGGTGTGTACAATCAGTAGGCAAACGGGATCCTCCCCTTTTGCATAACGCATAACGCATAGTGCATAAGCGAATCAACTAATCAAAAGCTTTCCTTTCCTCTCATTCCATGGAAAAGAAGAATTTCGATTGGTTGATTCCATTATGCACTATATATTATCCGTTATGCAAGAGTGTGTGCTGCGGCCATTAAAATAAAAACTGACTATGGCCGGTATTCATAGTCGAGTCTTATGGGCCTTCTACAATAAGCCGTAAGTCAGAACGTCAGAAGTCTTAACCAGTCTTAAGGGGAGATGTACACCTAGAAGCCGGAAAAAAGGTTATTTTTGTGAATTTTTTTAAGGAAAACTATTTGAAATTTCGGATTGGAAGTTTTTGTATCTAAAAGTATACACATTCAGGAATATGTTCAATTTTTTTTATTAAAAAAATAAAAAATTGACGAGGTTGTTTTATAATCTTCGGAGCGCCGTAAAAAAATCCGGGTAAACGGTACCCACTGGCATTTCTTCAAAAATCATCTAAAACAAAAAAACCAAAAAGATTATTAAATTAGATACTATAATCTGTACGTTGTCATAGCCGATTTTGAAAATATCGATTTATGACAAAATGGCGGAAGTTTGAACATAACATAGCGATTTTTCGACCAAAAATTAGTTTTTTTGCCTATAAAACAAAAACTAAGCAACGAAAAAAAAATCCTATGACAAATACTAGATAATG
>NW_017299313.1:0-485 GCF_001594075.2 Trachymyrmex cornetzi
TATATATAAAAATATATAATATATTTAATAGATTTTACGTATATATACGAATATATAAATATTGAAAACTTAATAATTCGCGTTTTTAATAACAAAATATTAGTTGAAAAACGAGTAGGAAGGGTAAAATAATTTTTATGAACAGTTTCTTAAATTAAAATATTTAATTTGGCAGAATTTTATAGAATACCAACATTTGTTGCAAGGGTAAGGGAAACTGCCAAAAACCTTACCAGTATTCATAAAATAAATATACATTTAATTTTAAAATTGTTAATTTTGTGACGTACTTGATACAAAAAAAAACAATAATATAAATATCAATTAATGAAAATATCTCATATTACAAAATTGCAAAAATATATTAAAATATTTGATAACAAAAATAAAATTTGTAAATGAAGCAGAACAAAAATATTTACTTATACGAGGGGTGTTCAAAAAGTAAGTTTCCCTGCTCCGGGAAAAAAGCAAAACACAATTTT
>NW_017299314.1:0-343 GCF_001594075.2 Trachymyrmex cornetzi
AATTTTGTTGGACATTCTATTAATGTTTTAGTTGGGTAAAGACACGACGTCGTATATTCAAAAAATGAGCTTGAAGCACTTGAAAGAGAGCAAAATCAGATTGACATACAAGCCGACAAGCTTGAAAATCAATTGAGAGCAGCCATGGAAAGCAATAACGAAGACGAAACGGAAAGACTGATATTTCTATGGTTTACTCTTGTTAACAAAGAAATGCTCTTTTAAGAAATGCTCTCATTGTGCAATGAGGAGTTAATTATTTATAGTGTTTTTTTCCAATATTATTGTGAAGGTAAATTGTTTATATTATATTACATGTTTTGACCAAAATTGTCACAGATTG
>NW_017299315.1:0-1089 GCF_001594075.2 Trachymyrmex cornetzi
TGAATGAACAAGGTAACGCAATTACGGATTATATTCTTTACTTAATTTGGTATGGGATTTATCTTGGCGCCAGTTGATATCAAATCTTTATTATGAATGATACATAAAATTTTGAGGAATTTAACTTGGCGCCAATTTTGTTGATATTAAGGGAATGCTGGAATCTTCTTTTTTACCGATAAAGCAAACGTTTATGTTCCTTGCACGGTTTTTCGAATTAGATGCACAGAATAAAAATTCCTTCTCCACGATTGAAATATCCGTGCTAATATATCTGCTCCTGGTGTATTCTGCGTCCAAAACTGGGAAAAATAATAAACTACAGATTTCTGTATCCATGTGCTATCGGCTCACCAAACATTTACTTCGTGAAAAAAATATATGCACGTTATGTGCTCCAAATTAGGGCAGGAGCACATGTAGAATAAAAAGACGAATACAGTTATATCTTTAGAATTAAATTTTGAAATCTAAATAAAAAGATTAGTGCAATGAACGAAATTGTGTGTCTAGCTCGTGAGAAATCGACGATGTACGACAGTTTAGACTGTTTAGAATAACAAATTAGTTCCTGAATATTAATCCAGATGGTACTGTGAATGAATAATGTCAGACGGGAAAGACGCAGCCGTTGTCAGCTGGTGTAACGAGATTATCACTCCCGGACGTCGGCGATACGTCGCTCATCACGTTTCGTGAGATCATAGTATTTTCGGATTATCGATCCCATGGATTCAAATCCACTACGGTCGAAAGCTACAAGCGACTATATATGAAGTGCACTCATTAAGCCACAACACGTGTGTACGTATAACATACTCGGACGATATATATTACACATAAGGACAAAAATGCCTATCCGAAGTTGCACGCGTATTGGAGAAGACATAAAAAGGAATTAGAAAACTTGAAAAGGCATAGTCAGGCCTTCGTGTCGCCGTGCGTACATATAGTGTATAATACTAAAAAAAAAATTTACTTAACGTCCAGTCAATTCAGTGAGTGAGATCTATTAGTTGTTAGTAGGTGTACGATAACGTTACATGTTTCGATTAAAACCGATATACACTAGTAAAACAAAAATCTAAA
>NW_017299316.1:0-1188 GCF_001594075.2 Trachymyrmex cornetzi
TTAATTCACGGTCTATAGTCTGCTTTTGTAGCTTGTCTAACGAATAATTTGGCAACGTCGTGATTTTACGTTTAGTGACGTATTCATTTTACACGAATCCGAAATCCTCTAAGATATCGCATTACGTACTGTGTTTCGTATTTTATTTTGGACTATTTCTTTTGAAAAGTCCTGTCGGCTGCGGGTTGTTGGCTTCCTCTGGAGATATCCCTGGAATAGTGGTCTCGTCCAAGTATTTGATCGGTGTTTCCTGCTGGTTATCAGGAATAAGCTTCCTTGCTGCTAGTGTAATGATTCTGTTCGGTGACACGTTTTCCGTGTCTTTCTGTAATTAATTTAGCCCTTTTTGTATTATTTGCAGAACTGCGGAAAATTGCTATCGGTCGCATACTCCGCTCGAATTTGCGCTTGTGGTGAAACTTCAAGCACAAATTGTTTGATGAAGGTGGCAATTTTTCGTATTTATTTGTTTTATTTACCTGTACATTTTCTATCGGAGATTCTTCGGTCTGCGATTCATTCGGTTCGGCGTATGATTTACGCTCGAGTATCCTAAGTCTATTCTCCGCTCGTTGGATTTTGATGGCTTCGTAGTCCCTGACTGTCAGTTTGCCGGATGAAGAAGTTGGTGACACTTTGAGGTTATGCTGATATTGGCGCTCCCTCTTGGATAATATTGCGCTCTTGGTGGTCCCCTGTGGTCTGCCTGGTTTTCTCTTCGTTTCCTGGCTTCTGTTTTTCTTACTTTTCACCTTCTGGATGACGTCACTGGTTATTCGGCTCAGTGGTATTTGCACTTGTTTCAGCTGGCTAGAGAGATTTTCTTCGCGTTCTGTCTGATTGTCCGCGTCTCTCATTACTGTATCTTCGTTATCGCTCGGCTTTTTTTCTGCTACCGATTCTTTGTTTTGTTGTTCGGTTGTATCGAACAGCTGATCCGTGGTCATAGTTTGCGTTGCGTTTTTAAATTTTCCAACGCCACGTAATTGGTCATCACTGTATATCATTGTCAGTGAGATCTCCGCTCCTTTCAGCATTTCTTCGTCTTGGTTAAATTTGATTTTATACGACGTCTCTACTTCTGCAACTAGGTTGCCCTCGTGGTCGACGATGTCTGTGTTGATGTTGAAAGTACGGTTGACGCCTGCCGCTATTTGATATCTCGCGATGGCGTAATCTAATTCGTCG
>NW_017299316.1:1569-2690 GCF_001594075.2 Trachymyrmex cornetzi
TTTTTTTCGCAGGGGTTTGTTTACAAATAGTCCCTTTTTGTTTTTAGAAAAACTAAAAGTCAAATTGTTAGTTAAAATTTTAAATTTATTATTATTATGATCACAAATAATTTTTTCAAGTTCTAGAAATTTATTAGCAAATTGCGCACAAGCACTATTAATTGTACTATAATATCATGCAAAGTATGTTTCTCATGCAATGTTAACTGTATCACGGGTCTTTGTTCGATCTGTGTAATTAGTTCAAATAGATCGTCAATAAGATCGAAAATCTCTTGGAAATCGAATATAAGCATTATTTATTTATCAACTGTGTTACGGATTTAATTTAAATGAATGTGGCTGACTCTGTGACTTGCTACTAAGCAAAGTATTTGTTTTTACACTAAACTCGTTTATTTTCCCTAATCTGCGTTACTTCGTTATATTCGCAATTATTTTTGGACTCTATAATTAATCTACTAGAAGTCCTGTCACGGTCGCCATTCGTAAAAGAGATGGCTTAAGAATTTAGTTAAAAAAGGCTAACCCTTTTACTTGTCGGCCCAATTTTGTAGAACCGAACTTGAATTTATATTTTACCTTTATGACCTGGGGAAGGTTTTCAAAACCCGTCGGACTTCGTACCACAGTGATTACAGATTCTTTTCTTTAATTCGTCCGTTAAATTGCCCTTTTACCGTGCTATTGTACTGTGACCGGATCACTATCTCTGATCCTCACGATTTCGGGTATTCCGTAATTTAAATAATTAATTCGTGTTATTTCATAGGTAAATTGTCTTACCTTTCGGTCGCCACTCTGTTTTCCCATCTAACAGAGAAGGGTATTGAATCCAGGTTGTACCATGGAATCGGGCTCTGCACGCGTTCCGTCCCTTCTTGGTGACTTCCTTATACGCCTTGCTTCGATTTGCCCTTTGGTAGAGATGTCTGGTGTGCCGGAAACGTCTCCGTCGAAGTGCAGCAATGTATACTTATATATATTTATGGTAGTGTTCGCGAAATAACTACGCGTGGGGCTCTTTCGGTGTAACAATTTATAAAATCTTTATTCGAATAACACCAACAATTTATTTATTCGGCCCGCATTCACACAATTCGCTCACTCACACTAGATTC
>NW_017299316.1:3127-5481 GCF_001594075.2 Trachymyrmex cornetzi
TCTCATAACGACTCTCCTGCCAACATGGCTGGCTTCGTTGTCTCGATGTCGGAAAGAAGCAGTCTGTTCTTTTTCCCGCGGTCGGTTCTGCTTTCCCGAATCTGGTTCTTTTCTAGTTATCTCATTCATTCGGCCTTTTGTACTTATTAATACATCAAATAATCAGGAGTTTCTCTCCTATACATAAAATAATAGTGGACTTTCCGCTCTAATACATTTTTCCGCGGTCAATTAAATTTTGTCATTGGACAAATTCAGCATTGCTCTGTGATTGGTCAATTGTTTTCTAACTCTCTAAATATGTGGAAAATAAATTGAAATTACTGGAAATGACTTTAAATAATTAATCCTTTACTCTTTAATAGTTACTGTTGCTGAATTAATTCAATCTCAATAGTTAATTGATAAAATATTGATATGCGAGTATATCTATATGTGTCTTCGTCTGAGGCAATTCGTATATTACGAAATAATTACAATTACTTAATAAATGGCTAGTTACGCCTTAGTTTAGTTTGAAATAATTACTGGAAGTTAAATTAACATCGTTAGTTGGAAAATATCTCGCATATTAAAATTTTGTCCTTTGTTATACTTTAATGCGTCTTAACGCTATACATTATATTTGGAACAACTTTCACTTTATCTTTTGCTGATAATTAATTTGGAATCTCTGTATCGAGAATGTACTGAAATAATTGTTTATATTGCCTTTTGGCTAAGTTTATTAATTTTGATATATCTGTCTTTGTCTTACCCATGTGCTTTGTTCCAAATATCTTATATGTTTAAAATAATTATATATCATGCAAAACAATTAGGTTGGCTAAACCTTATCAAGAAATAAATGTTTTTAACTTAATAATATCAAATGCTTGCTAATTAATAGCTTTTTACCTTCTAGGTCTTAATTTACTTATACTTTATGTTCCAGGGTCACCCATTATTCTCAGCGATATTTATTCTGGTAAGTACCTCACTTTTCTTATTTGTATTAATTCATGTTTTGTCCATATAGCTTATTTTAATTATTCCTTTCTTTCAGGTTGCTGCGCTGGAATGGTTTGGATCGCCTTGCTGTTCTGAGGATTAGGTAGGTTGAGTATTATATTTATTTTTCATTTTTTTCCTCTTTTTACTTTTCTGATAATCTAATTCTTTATTAATAAAACATATAAAATAAAATGTCAAGTAATTAATTTATACCCTTGGTATCTATGTAAGTGTAAAATAATTATTGCTTTCTTTTTCTTATTTGACTGTTGCACCTCGGATAGGACTTGACCTTGTACAAAATAAAATCTTATAAATAAATGAAAATGATGAATAGAATAATTAAATGTTGGTTATAATGGTCTCGTCGTCCTACTCCTGCTGTACGGCATACGCTGTTCGCGTTGTTATCTCCGGCTGCTTCGCATCGTCCGGAAACTGCTTTCGTTCCGCCACTGTCATCCTTGGTGTTACGTTCTGTAAAGTTCTATAATTTTTCAGCGGTTACTGGTATGTGGGGAGAAAAATGCACTCGGTTGCAAGGTTAGGTTGTAACCGGACTTCTATCCTTTCTTTAAACTATCCCGTGTTTCCGAGTTTCAAATAATTAATTTTTAACGTAGAACACCTATGGTGCCTTACCTTTCGGTCGCCACTCTGTTTCACCGAAACACAGAGAAGGTCGTCGTCCTGGAATTTCCAAGGAATCTGGCCTCGCCGGAACAGGTCGTCCTCTATTGGTTGTCTTCCGATGGATCCTGCGTCCCAATTGACCGGTTGGTCGAGATGTCGATTCCGTCGAACGTCGTCGCGTCGAAATGCGGTGGAGAATTTATTTAATTCGGGATCGTGAATGTACGTGAACAAATACACAGAAGGCACTTTTGGTGTAACACTAAGTAAAATCTTTATTCAAAATCAACACCAATAATAAATTCGGCAGGCCTTCATTCACACAAATCTCACACACGCAATAAAATCACAATAAACGACAATCTCGCCTTTCATTCACTCTCTCTTACTATTACGCGTCGTCGCGTCGCGTCGCACTCACGACGGATGGCGGTTATCAAGATGGCCGCTCACAAAGGTTGCGTGATGTTGCATCATGCACCTCGTAACAAAGGATTCGAGGTTAACGCCTCGCTAATCACGCGTTTTCCGCACGCGTCGCGTTTTCGGTAGTCGTGCCGAGCACGTTTAGAAACGATTAATGACGAAATTTTCGCTGTATTCCGCACTTTCGCGGTACTTACGGATTATTACCGTATTTCGCGCATTCTCGTGATAATTCGCGTTTCGCGATGTTCTAATAGCGTTAGGGGACGATACGGTATCCCGTGATACCTGGTTTTGTACCG
>NW_017299317.1:0-270 GCF_001594075.2 Trachymyrmex cornetzi
TTACTGTATGGGATCTTTATGGCCGTCATGGACATCTTGCTTAGGTATAATCAAGCTTTGATGTATTTTTTATGTCTTTAGTATTAAAATGGCGTCAAAATGACGATAAATAACGTCAGCTTGTTTGCTGGGAATCTCCTTCATTTCTCACCCAGAAATTCTCCTGAAGAATCTCTTTTTAGAGTTTTCAAGATTTTATATTTCTTATATTGATAGTGTCTTGACTAGTATAAAAAGTTGGCAATTTAATTCTGCGGAATTAAATCTACC
>NW_017299318.1:0-597 GCF_001594075.2 Trachymyrmex cornetzi
AAAAAAATACTTAGGCACAATGAATAATTCTGTTAAACAAACAAATATATGTTATCTTTACACTTGATTTATCTCATTCTTTTCTATTTTCATTCTTTTATTCTATTCATAAAAGTGTTAGGATATTACGATTATCAAAAAATTAGTGCTTTCCGAGATATTTAATGTGTCATGTCAATTATATGTGCCAGAGAAATGTGTCTATAATATCTCATAAATTATTAATTCTTTATATATCTAACATAATACTTTTACATGCAGAATGATTATAGAGAAATCATATTACGAAAAAAATTATATATTTCCATTTTAAAAATCGTGGAAAACATTATATCTTTTTCATTGCATCTCTCATCGTATCTCTATTTAGAAAAGAATAACGTGATCCCAATAGGCCTCGCTCGAAGCAATTGCACATTCATAGAAAACATTTTTCTAATACTTTTTGAAATATGTCGATGTGAAAGTTAGATTGAGACATCCTGTATATACATATATATATGTATATGTATTAGGACCATGAATAAGTTCTCCCTGTTTCTTTAAAAATGGCAGTAGCAGTACTCCGTGCATGGAATTTCGAATGGTAACGCACAT
>NW_017299319.1:0-1238 GCF_001594075.2 Trachymyrmex cornetzi
ATATGTACACACACCTACACACATGCGCGCGTAAAGTTTGCACATATTATAAATAACACTGAGCATTATTTTTGTTTATCATTTATCTTCTAAATTATGTTCTATTACATGCTCGATTACATGAGCATATCCATAATAAACGGATTTATATTAAAAGTTAGAGCTAATTATTCATTCAAAGAAATAATCCGTTCCTTTTAGAATAACATTTCTTAAAGAGAGTCTTCAACATTTCATACAAAATGCTATTATCAAAATTTATTCTTCGCATAATATGTATTCGTCAATTCAGTTATTAAAGAAGCTATAATTTGATCAAAGTATGTACAGTTTTAAAGTAAATATAATTACATTTGTAAAAAACTTTTAAACTAAAAATAAATACAACTTTAAGATATGCTAAATAATAACATTTATGATATATGAAGCATTAAGTATTAAAAATGTTGGTAGTTATAGCAACAAAAAACAAAGAAACTAGTGTAAATCGATACTATGTGTAAATACAATATATACAAAGATTATGGAGATAGGAATGTAATATTATTTAGAGAGGTACTTTACATGAGACTAATAATAAAACAAATGGAAAATTTGACCCTAATAACTCAAACTACGTACATCTTGCTTCTAATACAGAGAATAAAAGAAGATTTAAATAGATAATCAGATAATTGTTTAAAGTAATAAAAAAAATTAGATTACAACAAATATAAATAAAATTAAGAACAATATTGATAAATACTCGAGGAAAACTTATTTTGTGCGTGTCGTGTAATCTGTCTTAATATAATTATGTAGCAATATAATATATTGTAAATATCTATTGAAATAATAAATTATTTAGAACGAATTAAAATTTTAAAGATGTTAATGATAATAATAAAATTAAAATTAATGCTCTCTTCCTTGTCTACCATTTTGTTTTTTAAATCATTGTGTGAAAATTATGCAATAAAATTCGACAAATTCCATATGTTACTCTAAATTTCGGATAAATTAGCAATAAATATATTTTGTTTTATGATTGCGCATGTAATAAAGGAAAAATAACATATCTGTTTTTATATTTTAATCTAATACATTTATTTGCGATTTGATCTAAATTCTAAATCTGTAAATTGCCAAGATCACAGACTTCATAAATGTTGAATTTTGAAGATTTGCAAGGTTTAGTATAAAAATCTTTAATCGTCTTGTATTTATTTCCAATCACAATACTATTCTCATTATTAGAA
>NW_017299319.1:1567-1909 GCF_001594075.2 Trachymyrmex cornetzi
GAATTCTTGCAATGATCCGAACTTTTTCACATCGTCACAAAGATGTAATAAATTATGTGTATTATGCGATGCATTTTCTTTACCGTACAGACTAATGAATGTTTCAACATAATATCGTAATAATAATTTTGCATAATCTAAATACAGTACAATATGCTTCGAACTAGATAAAATGGTGATAGCTGCATGTAAGGTTAAAAAATTTAAATATTTATTATAATTTAGTACAGATTTTAATACAACCGGCCTCGTGTACAATAAAAATGTCCTATATTCAGCAGCTTTCCACCTTTTACTTTCTAATAATGATCTTGATTTTCTATTAAAATCACATGGTATGTT
>NW_017299320.1:0-783 GCF_001594075.2 Trachymyrmex cornetzi
TTTTGAACATTTTCCATCTACTAAACACCAATCACCACAAGGTCCATGAATCATGTGTTTCATGATTATATCATGCAAAATACGATTTTCACATGGATCAGGAATTCGAACAGAAATATATATTTATCCACAATTTGTGGAGTTGTTATTTTAAAATTGTATTTTAAAGTAACTAACATGTGAATATGTGGTAAACCACGTTTTTGAAATTCAATAACATAAATACAAAAGCTGCTACCTCTCCAAAAAACTTTTGTTTAACAATTAAATCAATTAAATAATCCTTTTTAATATTAAAAACACGTGCACAAATATCAGGTCTATCAGAAGCTTGTTGTCCATGTAAAAGATTTTCTTCGATTTCACGCCATTTTGGATTGCAAGTCATTGTAATGAAAAGATCTGGTTTACCAAATTTACTAACAATTGCCATCGAATCTTGATAATTTTGTAACATATTACGAGGAGATCCAATAAATGTGGATGGAAGTATAACCATCTTTCCAATACGTCCATTTAAATTATTCGCCATCATTTGCATATAATCTTTCAACCCTTGATATGTTTCAGTACGTAATTCTTTTTGATGATCTTTACAATAATTTATTCTATCCTTTTCAATTTTTACATAGCTATCTACAAGCTATTGTTGAAATAAACGTCCCCGTAAAAAAGTGTTAAATTCATCACGAATTGCTATACGATATTTAATATACTGCTCTCTAGTTATTCGTTTGTTACTATTTAATTTTGTTAAATTACAATGCCAACCTTGAGTACCAT
>NW_017299321.1:0-267 GCF_001594075.2 Trachymyrmex cornetzi
CCGTAAAAAGAGAGGTACAGGACGACTAATTGCTATACCGGGTGACCATGAAAAATTATCACGATAAACTCAAAATTAGAATATCGGGAAAACCGACCGTTAAGTTCATGATGAGCATCGATAAGACATGTTAAAAGAATCCGAGGCCAGCGCGTATACCGGGTGACCAGAAAAATTTGTTAGAACGAACGTAAAATTAGAATGTCGGGAAAACCGATCGTTAAGTTCATTACAAGCGTTGACAAGACATGTTAATAGAATCGGAGG
>NW_017299322.1:0-562 GCF_001594075.2 Trachymyrmex cornetzi
ATGCATCAACGACATGTACATAACGACTATTGTCTTCGTTCTAAGAAAAAAGGTCGTAAAGTTGATCGTGTATGTCGTTTTGATTTTCCTCGTTCTTTTACCGACGCGTTGATTTTAAGAGATGTTGTAAGTTCGATAGCAGGTAGAAAACAATTGAAACGTAAAAGTAGACTTTATGACCTTCCACGAACAGATGAACAGAATATAAATGATTATAATCGCATTATACTTACTGTTTGGGAAGGCAATATGGATATACAATATATTGGTGACGACACAAGGTTGCTTACGTATTATGTTACTAAGGGTGCGTTCCGAAATTTGCTGACAATGCTGATAATACTGTTTTCTCGTTCCAAAATCGGTTTCAGCCACGTTTCAGCTCTGCTGTAAATACCATCTTTTTCACGAAAGTAGGTCCTAGGGAATTGCTGACTTCCGACTGATTTTGCACAATATCAGAAGGTAGTGCAAGTTCAGTAATGCATATGGCGACTGGTATATGGGTATATACAACGTTTCGTGTAAGTTCTTAAGACTTAAGATAAGAAAAAAGGAGAAA
>NW_017299323.1:0-12828 GCF_001594075.2 Trachymyrmex cornetzi
TTGTAGATGGGCACAAACAATGATACAACAAGATCCGGAATTTTTTCATTACGTCTTATTTAGTGATGAAGCCACTTTTCATAATACTGGTCAACTTAACAGGTACAATTTCCATTATTGGTCTGTAGAAAATCCTTATTGGCATCGTGAAGTGAATCATCAGCAACGTTGGAGTTTGATCGTATGTGCGGTATTGTCAATGGAAACTTGATTGGACCTTATTTCTTCGACGAAAATGTAAATAGTCACAACTATTTACAATTTTTAATAAATGATTTACCGAAATTGCTCGAAAATGTTGATCTACACACGAGAGTCCGCATGTGGTTTCAGCAAGATAATGCACCTCCTCATTATGCCAGGATAGTTCGTGACTATTTAAATATCAGATTCACGAATCAATGGATAGGACGTGGTGGATTTGTAGAGTGGAGTCCGAGGTCTCCGGATTTGTCCAATTTGGACTTCTTTTTGTGGGGCTATCTGAAAAATATCGTCTACGCTGAAGCACCCACCACAAGACAAAATATGATGGAACGTATAACAAACGCATGTCGCAACATTCCAAGAAATATTCTTCTTGCAACCATTAGAAGTTTTCAAAATCGCATTAAGTTATGCCTTGATAATAACGGTCAATTATTTGAACATTTAGTTAGATAAATTTGATTATGGAGTGGACTTTAACATGAGGTCAGACATTAAATCTTGAGGTTGATAACTAGATGATACTCGACCTTGCCTTAACTGCCTGGGTGACTCCTCTATCTTGCCTTAACTGGCTGGGTGCCCCCATGTGTCCACCTTCTCGTGGTGGGGGTGTTGTGGCTTACGATCCGCTCGGGCTATATCAGCTCAAGTTCAACCATGCTAAATGCTGGCCGACAGGGAGGTCCAAACTAAGGGACACAAACCGAAAAGAACTATAGAATCTCACCATGAAGCGGTGAAGGAGCATTTGAAGGTAGTGATGAAGGTCGAGGTCAAGGTCATATTCGGAAGTAAAATCTTCCGCTCTTTCCATTTCCAAGTTAAAAAATAAGGGGTTTCATTTGAAAAAATTGACTTGATATTGAAATGACCTTGAAGGTCATCGTCAAGGTCAAGGTCAAGGTCACCATAAGTTAGCCTTGTCTGTACCCTACAACTTTTGTATAAACAAATTTCCTCCAAAATGCTTACCATCCGAGATATTTCTATCCGTTATTTAAAATGGGACACCCTGTATATCACCGATGAAATATCCCAGTAAGCAAGAAACATTTTGGAACATTTCAGCAACGTCGTAGTAACGTTGTAACATTGCTACAATGTTACTGAAATGTTCCAAAATGTTTCTTGTCTGCTGGGACTATTAAAGACCGTCGGCGCTTATGGAAGTTCACGTGCCTGTTAAAATTTAAGTAATTAAGAGTAAGAAACTAATAATATGGTACTAATTTCATGATTTATTAGGTTTGTAGACAGGGTGCTTCCGATACCTACACATCAGTAAGGGTTGCCTATCGGCAGGGGCATGCTCACCCGCAGGGATCTGCTTATCGGTAATGCAGAATAAAATTAGATCCCAAGTTCGGCAGGGAATAAGACAAGAGAAATTGAATTATACATTCTGATATAGTGTAAAATTCAATAATATGATATAAAATATATATTTACTAATCAAATAATAATACCTGACCTAACTAATCAGCTAACCTAAAATTTAATAAACATATTTGAACAAAAAATAGTTTTGTCTTGAAATGATTATATAATAAATGTTTAACATGTAACTACCATTTTTTTCTAACATAAGTTTAAAACAATTCTGCATATTTACAATATTTTTTGGTTTGGCGTTCATTTAAATAGCATAACACATAAAAACTTATACCTGGCAATATCGTCATGACGTTTAAATTTTTGTGTATGGTCTATTGAAGACGTAAGTTTGTTTTCTAATTTTTTATTGCAATGTATCAGATATCATTGTCATTTATCTTAATTATTGTGTCATTAATTTTATATTAAATAACTCAGTTTATATTGATGGATTTCAGTGATGCCGGAAATTTATTTATTTTTGAAAAATACTCTGGTCTGACGAAACAATTTGTAGAAAAAAATAAATACATAACCTGACATATTACATTATTATGTAGAGCACAGTCCACGCTGCATAAAAAACATTTATGGACTATGAATACGTGGCTGGAAACTTATCACATTATCGATCTCGAATTTATTAAAGAAAATATGGATACACGATTATTACTCAGAATTTCTTCTCCATCGTTTCAATAAACATTTTGAAGATGTGGCACTCACGAATAGGTTGGAAATGATATTCCAACAGAATGGATATCCTGCCTACTTCGTTTTTAGTTAGAATCATTTTAAATCGAAAATTTTATTCTGCATTACCATGCCGATAAGCAGATCCCTGCGGATGAGCATGCCCCTGCTGAACGGCAACTCAACTTACTGGTGTGTAGGTATCGGAAGCACCCTGTATATAGGGTAAGTCGGGGAAATACGCTAGTTGAGGTAATATGCCACTCGTTGTGTTTAACAATGATACCGATTAGCAGCGCTTGCGTTAGTGACAGAATTATTTACAATTGTGTGCTTAACGTGTTGCATAAGTATCAAGAATTTCCTCGCAACAGTATTGTTTTTATGAGGTAAATATGACAGCATGGTATACGAAAATGTAGTTCTTATAACTTTTATAGTGCTTTATGTAAGTTATTATTTAAACATTACAAAATATTTAACTCGATTAGCTTGTTAATCTATTAGTGTAGGTAAATATGAAAATATTCAGTACATGGTTGATTCATTTTCTTAACAGACGTACTGTACTGGCTCATCATAAGATGAAATAACGTCTTGGGGTAATATGCCACTACTTTTGTTAGGGTAAAATGCCAGTAGTCAGTTTCTCTAATATATAGATTAGGGCGCTATAAACAAACGTTTTGCCGCATAATTTCGACGTGACAGGATATTCGTATTGACAAATACTTAATAAATAAACTTAAATGTTTATTTATTTGCTTATTATTGTATTATATTAATTTACTGCTCAATTTAAAATTCTGAATAGAGAGAATACAGTTTTTTGATCCATTTTAATGAATTGAATTTTCTTGATTACTGGAATTTAGACTACTTGTAACACTATGTAAATATAAAGTAAAACAAATATTTATTTATACGTTTCATACTTACACATTACATGCTTTTACTTTTAAAAATGGCCCAACATGTAATTGAATAATATCTAATTGTTGCAGAGTAGATGGATTCATGAGGACTGTTCGTAGAAAGATATGTTTATGCTATTAAAAACGTGTCCCAAAGTTTATTTTACATGTTGTATAACTTAAGCTATCAAAGTTAATACTTATATTATATCATTATATTGTTTATATTACCTACATTATGTTACAAATGTTTTTTTCATCACAAACATCATTAATAATGTGTTCTTGCAATGAAAAAAAACAAAATAAATGTTATACTTAGTATTTTTTTGTATGTGGCGTATTACCCATTTTTCAGCACTTCGTATTTCTTAATTTTTAATGACAAAAAATGAATATATTCGATTCCAATTATATAAAAATAATAGATAAAGGATAGAAGAGAGAAAAAGATCATAAAAAGTTATTTTAAATTGAACAAATAATTACTAAAGATCGCATTTCACTTAAGTGTGGCATATTCCCCCGACATACTCTATATATAAAATTTAATAATAATCGATTTTTATTTAAAACTGTGATTTTAATGTTATCATCTGAGTTTGATTATCAATAGAGATGTTACCTGCAAAAAAAAATTGTAATTTTTCGGCAATATATAAGACATTATGGTATATTACAAGTGTGTATACTTATTTATACCGCATTTATATAATAAGAAAGAAATCAAGAATTTTATGATGTATTAACGAAATATTTATGTTAATATAATTATAAATATTTTATTAATTGTCGATAACGTTATCGTTCTTCAATTATCCCTAGGCCCCATTGATAATCACGAAAATTTGCCAGGGCCGACAGTCTTTAATATTATCTCGTCGGTGTGTATATGCATGTAGATATAATGTATATATATATAATAGAAGCATTAAATCTAGCTTCGATCGTTATAGGCTTTAACATTTTTACTTGATGTGTATTCACATCACGGTCATAATAAAATCATTAATTATGTTTTAATTAGACGTCTATAAGTCCAACTTTAAGAACTTCACACTGTTTCTTCATGCAAATTACTAGTCTTTGGACTACACTAAAGTCCGATTTCACAATTGTAGGATTTTAGCTTTATTTTCAGTTATCTTAAGGCCCGTCTACAATACACGGAGTAAGAAGTAAGAGTAAAGTACTGAATCCCGCACGACCGAGTAGCGCGGCCAATGAGTAGCTGGCGCATTAATACACGCGCCCGCGAATCACGAGCGTCCTGCGAGCGTTCCGCAGGAACAGACAAGAGTCAGTCAGTCTCAATCGAGAACCGTTAAGAGAGTCACGTTTGTAAACACTCTGTGGAATAAATATTTTATTTGAAAGATCCTGACATTCTGTGAGAAACCCTCCCATACAATATACGGTTATCTAAAGATTAAAGGTAACCAAGAAATTCATGAATCCCTTACGGAAAAAAATTAGCGTAACTACTAGTGTCACTACTAGTACAATAGTAAATTCGCTAATAATGTAATAGTGCCGGAAAAAATTTCGTTGAATTTCACTGAAATTTCGCTAAAGTTATATTGCAAAAATAAGTATTATTAGGATCATATTTTAGAGGACAAAATTATATAAAAAAAAAGTTTCCTTCATAAATTCGGGAACTAATTTTTATGATGCTCCCATGCGGTCACCCATCCGAATACTTACTCAACCTCCACTTAGCATCCTTGACTTCTGCAATCGTACGGAAACTGCTCCTTCGAAGAACCACGAATACCTATAATGCTAATGGACGTGTAATTGTAACATATCTGGTCGAAGATGTGAAAGAGACGGAAAACATATAGAAAAAAATAATTAATGTTAAATATAATTGTAATGTACAAATGTAAGCTATACGCGTGGTATAACAGAAATAATTTTCAGAAAAAGTCAGTCAGTTTTGAAAAAAATCATACAAAATTTCTCAGTTATTGTCAGAAATAATTGGATGAGGATTCTGAAAATAATTCAGTATTTTTAGATACGAAAATTTCTGGAAATTTCAATTTTGATCTGACTTTTTCTGAAAAATGTTTCAATTTGCACAAACTTAAAAAATTTTAAAAAATCTTAAACTTTTCATAAAAATTGTGAGAAATAATATAAAAAATTCTAAAAAGTATCGCCATGGCTTAACAATACTATTCAGCAGTAATGAACAACACGTAGAGTATACATTATTGAATGCTGCAAGAAATATTCAATTGTATATACTGTACAGAATGTGCACTATTAGTTTAATTTCTTACATTTCTGCACACTATTAGTTTGAACTATTCAATGATTAGTATGAGAGTAGTGTAAACTATTAAATGTCTACACACTAGTGGTTATTTCAGTAGTTCTTACTAGTAGTTCTTACTATTACATCCTAAAAGTTTATACTGGTTAATAGTTTATAATTGTGTAGTGGGAACTATTCATTACTAGTGTTACAGTACTCAATGCAGTAGTGTCGAATGCTTATAACTATTGTCGTTCAATAGTTACTATTAGCATTCTAATAGTTACTATTGGCATTCCATTAGTTACTATTGGCGTTCTAATAATTTTTTTCCGTACGGGATGAATCTGTTGGTAATCTTAATCTTTAGGTAACCATTTATTGTGGAAACGGGTCTAAGTGTTGTCACGACGTGACAGCTTTGGAGCGCCATATTGGACTAAGAAATGGTAAAGGAAATCTCAATTTCGAAATTTTTTGTCATTCTCAGCATAGAATTCACCTTACAGACATGTATTAATGCGTATACTTTATTCTTGAAAAAAGATTTTCAAATCAGAGAGATTTTTAAATAAAAAAGGAAAAATGAGATGCAAGACATCTCGAAGACGTTTTAAAACGTTGCTTTTTCCTGATTTTTATTTTCTAAGCATTTTTAAAGCTAAACATATCTCGATTGGACCAAGGTTATTCGATTTTTTATTATATTGAAAAGAATAACTAATATATTGCAAAGTATTTCACGTGTCGCTTTCTTCGAGATCATTCTCTAATTTCCTTCCAATAAGAAACTGAAATAATATCAAATATTACGATATTTTATGAAATAACAATATGTTTCTGTATATCCGTAATTTTCTCGTTTCTCTTGCGTTTATTCGATGGATTAAACGTCGACGTGGTCTACAATTGACGAGGTGAGTAAACGAAGTGAACGATATCAGGTATCTATAGAATCATCACTTAGCCGAGAGAGACCAGGAGTGCGATCGATCTGACTGCTGATACACCCCGTGTAAAATGGAAATCCGCGCTTTCTACTTCTTCCAACAACGGCGGATGTGACATTAATAGAGCGGCGGGGATTTAGAGAAAATCCTTTTCTCCAAATCCCGCCTGGCTAATGGTATCGTCCCTTCACGGGATTCCGATTTCTGATCGGATTTTAAAATGTTTTCTCTTCCAATCCTGGTTGTCGCATCGCTCTCGAGTGTCGTGCGCGTGGATGTTGCTCGATGGAAACGTCGCCGCTCGCAGAATTTATATTTTGTGCACGGAAATATGCGTTACTGTTGTGTAAAACTGTAAACATGGCGGAATGCAAAGAGTGATTTTACGTTCGCCCTCCGTTACGCCGGTTCTAGAGGCGCACTATCCCGTTTCTTCGTTGATATGTTTGACAATCTCAACAGGAATGTCTCTCGAAGAAAAGGATTGGTCTTGCCATTTTTCAAAGAGTTTGTTTAGCCTGTGTTATTCACGCACGGTGTACGTACACCCAATATGCTGTCATGTATCGTGTATCTTGTAAAAAATTTTTTTTAAGCTATATGGTTTACGGGTTATCTCCGTGTTTTAATCAGGGACTCGGACCGAAATTTCATTTCGGTCCGGTTACAGTCACGGTCAGAGGCTGTATACAATTTTCGGTTTCGGTTCCGATTCCAGTCCTTTTACAAGATAATGATTTTGGTCTTTTTCAATCTTTTTCGGTCTTTTTCGATTCCGGATCGAAAAAATCCAAAATCTATGCGTTTTCAGCTCTTTTATCGACAACGGTGACCGTAACCGTTTAAATTTCAGTTTTTTTTTGTTACGGTTATGGGTGTATGATTATCTATTGTAGAAAAAGATAATATAATAAGCATAAATTGCATATAAAAATTCATGTTTATTGAAAGAAACATTTTTTAAGGGGGCGTTTACGTTTGAGAACCGATTTTAAAAGTATTTTTTGAGAATTTTTTTAATGAATAAAAATTTAAGTATGCTTCAAAAATAATACAGGTCTAGAAAGTGCATATATGTACAACAATTTTTTTTAATGTTTATTTTTTATAAAATAGTAATAAGATGGCACTGAAGTTAGGCTTGCACCGCGAACACGGTTAAACGGTGATAAAAGTATAAGAGTGGTACTGTTGATCTGAAAACAAAAAATGGAGTTTTTTCTTAATGAGTGGACTTGTAATTCTCGCCTAAATTAGGATAATTAATATCACATGCTTATTTTCAAAATGTCGACAATTTAAAAAAATGATTCGAATGTTGCTAATTTTTTCTTCTTATTTGATCTTCTAAAAAAATTAAAAAATTAACGTAGATTATTAATTTTAGTTCATACGATAATGATATGTTCTTTGAGTATAACCGTAAAAGTAGAAGTCGGACTAATAGTTTTTTTGGAATCATGATTACCATATTTAAAAACACGGTTTCGAGAATAATAACGCGTTTAAAGGTTCGAAACATTTTAGTAAACAAGTACCATCCCGTTTTCCGTCAGAAACGAAAGTGAGGGAATGAAACTCCGCTCTATTTCCATCCAGTTTCTATCCATTGGATAGCAACGTTTTAGAATAGTCTCGAAAGATTGAAATGAATAATGGCCAGCGCCGATTATAGCAATTGGTTGATGTGCACTATTTGAATCAATCAAGCGGTCCCAAATACCACGTCATTTTATTTTGTATGTTTTGCATAATTTTTGTTTCTCCTAAAAAACGTGGGATATTTTTAAGATTATAAGCAAAAAAATTGATTTTTTTACTATTTTAACTTAAAGACCCCCTTAAAAAAATCTGGAACGAGAGATGTGTAATCATTTCTTTCCTTTCTTTGTTGCACTTTTGTCTTCTACATCAATGTCAACAATTTGCAACGTTTCAACTGGTCCTTTCAACTGTTTACAACTTGTTAATAATTTTCTATGGAATAACATATTAATCTTACGTAAATTATCATAATCAAGCAAGAAAATAAGAAAGTAACATTTCGTGGGCATCCTGTAATATTGCTTTAAGATTGAGTAGTCGCTGTGTGATACAATCGATTCGATGATCGTATCGGAGAAGTTAAAAAATCCAAACCGAAAACTGGACTGAAACCAAACCGAAGAATATTTTCGGTCCAATTATGATTTCGGTCCATTAGCCTGCACAATGTTTCGGTTCGGTTTTGGTCCGACAAAAATAACGGTTACAATCCGATTATCGGTTTCGGCCTTGGTCCGGTCCGAGTCCCTGGTTTTGATGCGTTGTTAAATGCACCATTACAATTTTTTTAGTGATGAGA
This sequence comes from Trachymyrmex cornetzi, assembly GCF_001594075.2. NCBI lineage: Eukaryota > Metazoa > Arthropoda > Insecta > Hymenoptera > Formicidae > Trachymyrmex > Trachymyrmex cornetzi. The sequence continues at coordinate 8,752 of NW_017299323.1, forward strand.
CAGTTAAAGGAAATTCGTTTTACAATATTTGTTTACATGTTTGTAAAATTTATTTGTAAACATTTCGCGTTGAACATTTTCAAGCTTTTGCGCCAGTCCGTGCCTGTCTAATAATTTAGAAGTTAAATAAATGTTTATCGTGTATATATGTATATATATATATTTATCCTATACATACGTTTGTATACGCGGAAAGAACGGTTTTTCTAAAGTGTCTAAAAATACAGATCTTAACTACAGATCTGAAAATGTATTTGTTGGACTATCAAAAAATTTATGTAGGATTCAAATTGGTTGTTAGAATGTTAAAATTTTTTGTAACATTGTGCTTAATGCTTAAATTCTCTATACAATTATTTCTACAATCCTGTAAAATTATTTTCAGATTTGTATCTAGTAAAATTTTTAGATATTTTAACAAAATCATTCTTTCCGTATATTATTCTCATCGTGTTAATATTTATGTAAACATCAATATGGTAAATTTAACATCATAAGCGTGGATTTAACACCGTAATTTAAAACTCATAATTAAACCAATTTTATATCTATATTTAAAAATATAAACACATTAACACATTATATTTAAAGGGATACTGGAGCGACGGCCGAACTTGATTGAGGTCGATAGTATAGACTCTTTAAAATTCCAAATTCGATAATAGTGACATCTTTCATTTATTTCTTATATTTATTATATATCGTTGTGTCTCACTCAAACGCATTCATTTGTCCTCATCTAACTTATTGCAACACCATCTCTTGAAAGATTGAACACCTACTGCTAGATACAATTATTGCTTCGTTTACCATTTCGAGTCTTCGCTCAGCCTTCGTATACGCATCATTTGTAGATCAATATAAATTTTTCTTTTTAAGTTTTTAATCTTAAGCTCTTAAATACTAAGTATAAGCATATTCAGGCCTATGACGGTCAAAGCTAGATTTTTTTTGCCTAAATAATTCCCAGTTTTCAGCACATTATTAATTTAACTTAACTTGTGATATTATTGCAGTAGTTTAATTGCGTTAGATAAAGTCCGGAAAAATTGCGGCGCACAGTTTGAATAACTACAAAAATATGATATATATGCATGTACATATATAGGATATACATAGATAATTCATTGGGAATTATTTAGGCAAAAAAGATTTAGCTTTGACCGTCATAGGCCTGAATATGCTTATACTTAGTGTTTAATTCTTGTCCGAATAAAATCTATTATTGCTTTTAATCTTAGTTTCATAAACTCAGTATTATTTGCGCACATAATATGCTTGGTGCTGCTCTGTCGTTTGAGCCATACGAACTATAAAACTTTTGTATTAACGAAACATCTACGTTAGGTGACAGCTCTACGAGTTGAAAAAATGTAAGATTTTAACTTTTCTTTTAATTTATTATAAAGTCTATTGCAACACTACCAAATTTTGCGTCTACTTTAATCCTGTAAAAGGATTTTTGATTCCGTTTAGTAAATTCGGAGATTTATATCGATCTGCAAAGTCCCGACAATTTGGCCACTCCAGCATCACTTTAGAGATGCAATTTCAAACAGCGTCAAAACGCTAGCGGCTTTCCTCACTCTGCATGGTCCCTTATGATCGTCGTTTTGCCGCTTGAAGTTCGGAGAGGCCCAACTACAGCGAAAAGTAGACATGTTTGAATCGTTTCCGACCATTAGTAATTTTAACCATTTCAGAAAATGAATTTCGGCAATGACAATGGCAGTGAACATTTTCTCTTGTCATTTTCTTGCAATTTTTACATAATTACACACAACACCAGCATTCGCTGTTTCCTAACTTTTTTTTAGCTATTACCGATAGTAATCTATTTTGCAATGTTGCTGACTGTAATACTGTTTGAGCAGTTTAAATATACTTCGAAACGCATTAATTGTTAATTTCATATATGAATTATATATATAGAAAAAACGATTTTATGTTAACGATTACAAATCCACAACGATTAGCGATTTGTCGCTCCATGAAAAAGTAACAGGATTTTAGCGGCTGGCGTTTCTTCGGCGTTTGTCGACGGTTCTTTTGGAGGAGAAATATACCACAAAGTTGGGGTAGCCGCTCAACTGTAGCTAGCACTTTGACGCTGTGTGAAATTGCGCTTTAAGACTCATGGTGTTCATTTCACATCCATATTTTTGTAGGATGTACGTATCTTTCCAAATATTAAAAAAACTTACTCTTTTTCTGAAATACAATATTTGAGAGTCATGACTCCATGTTATTCGTGTAAACGGTTGTTTATCCGATTAATTTAAAAAACTGATCTGCGGTAATCAGCTCAAGACAGAATGATCCAAGTGACATTTTCATTTAATTCGCTTTCTGTTCGTGATCTTACCCTTCATGATATCATTCTTATAATATAAATGGTGAAAATCACCATATCAAGAGAATTATTCGAGCTTTACGTACATCGCATCAACGTCGCGCGGCTCAATAAAATCGCGCGAGAAGCCGTAAAAAGTATTCCCGAATAGAACACTGTCGGACGTAAGTAATTGGCCGGCCGGCCAACCGGATCTATCGCTCTTGACAAAACTTTCTCATCCGTTTGCACAACGTCGTTTTTCCTTGCGTGCCATTCAGACCCTGGCTTTTTTATCTCGTAGTCTCGATACATGCACACTTACGCCCACATGTACGCATCCGTCCATCTGGAATTTCACCTTCGGGATATTTTTCTCCCTCGTCACGTCCACCGAGCTGCGCAACGCAACGTCGCGTCTTTGTGCAGTTTTCCTTCCTCGCCGCAGCGTTTCTTCTTCGTCCTCGTTCTACCCCGTTCCACGCGATCTATTTTCCCATTCTCTTCTCTTCTCGGCTCTTCCCTTTGTTGCCTCTTGCTCCTTCGGATTTACCAGCGACAGTCTTTTTGTTCGCTTTCTCTCTCTCTCTCTCTCTCTCTCTCTCTCTCTCTCTGTCTCTTTCTCTCTCATGTCTCGTTTCCATTTCGCAACATCCGAGCTGGATCCAGTGAGAGTATCTCAAAGCTCTCGCAGACGTCCTCCAAAATATGCTATCTTCTCTCACTTTTCTGACTCGATTTCTCAGAAGCGGGTTTATACGTGATACATTAAATGGGAACTTTGCAAATAGAAATAATCAGTTTCACGTTCCGAGCCGTGTCTCTAATCATCTTCCCAAGAAAATGATTACTTCTTTCTGTTATGTTTATGATGTTTTAAATTTATAATGTTCATGTTTCTTTATGTTTATGATGTTTTAAATTTATAATGTTCATTAAAAATTAGTTTTAAAGTTTTAATCGAAATATGTATGTACTATATAAAAGAAACAAAAGAATTTTTCAGATTTTATAATAACTACACAGAAAGAATTCATTTTGCTAAAATAGCTAAAAATTTAACTAGATGTTAGGAATGTGTGATTTAGTTTTGAAGATTTTGTAAGATATGATATTAATGTCAGTATTGTCGAAGACATTCCAATCGCAGCTATTGTTTCTTAATGCTTTACTATTACTCCATAATATTTAGTCATTTATACTAACAATAAACGCAGTAAACATCGGGTTTATACTATTTAAAAACATGAGCTTTCTAAAGAGCAATTTTTTACATGCGTTGCTTTTGTTTTTTAATCAGAAGAAAACGGTGGCTGAATGTCATAGAATTCTGATAGAATCTTATGGTAATGTTGCTCCATCAATTAACTCTAGTATGGCATTCATGGGTTCAACATACCCTATGCGATTTTCTACATTGTTGTAATATTTTTATAATACAATTTGAAGACTCGGATTGAGACTGAAAAAAAAACTTTAACTGTCCATAGATATGATAAGTCTGCAAGGATATTTTTTTTCGTTATTTTTCGACATGAGAATGCTCTAATGTTCAAAGAAGGTACTTGAGACCCACACGTGATCAGCTCGTAAGTTTTCGGCGTTCTAGGTACCCCTTTATTTTTTATTAAATATATGTCTATTGAATTTCGAATAGTAAGTACACAAAAATGTCGAATTAAAAAGAATTATTATATTTCAATATAATAAATAATAGAAATTTTATAATTTCTCTCAATCTTCGG
>NW_017299323.1:12838-18843 GCF_001594075.2 Trachymyrmex cornetzi
CACGGCCGGGGCAGATTTATTGCTTTAGAGCGAATGTTGCACCACCCTCTAAATTAAATCCTAATAAATTTAACCCTTACCGTACTAATATGGGTAACCGAGCGATTCTTGTTCGTGCAAGTTTCTCGCAAGCTCGGTCAACCCGGCGTTTGTTATTACCGCGTAAAAAAAGTTTGTGATGGGGGGAATCTGTGCGCGGTGGTGCGACCCCGGCCGTAAATCTGCCTATGACTGACGTGCAGTTTAAGGCGACGTGAGACACTAGTGACCCTTGTGAGTATACGATGTTAGCTTTTTTGTGAAAATAAAAATTGTGTCAAAATCATTATAAGTATTCTATTTTCACTCTAAATTAATGTTTGAATAATTGTTTCCATTAAAAAATTTTTTTTTCTAAAAGAATTATTTATTTTTTAGACAAAATAGATAAAACTAAAGAGGCGAGTCACGCTTTTCTTTACATATTTATCTAAATGTATATTAAAATTTACATTTTTTAATGATAAAATACATTATTTTACAACAAAATAAAAAAATGCGTATTTTAACTCGATTTTTTTCTATATGTGTCCCTTACTGAAAATTACTCATATTAATGTGTTCAAATAATTCAACTTTTTGTAGAATTCGAAGTTCTAGTATTTTTTTTTTCATAACTTCATATCTAAACTACAAAACCCTGGAGTGAGTTTTTTATATTCATTTATTATGAAAAGTTATAATTTTTTAAATCAATACAATTTTTTCCCAACTTACGAATCTTTCGGTAATTATAAATTTTATACTACATTCTATTATTTTCCAAAATGAAAAGTCAATATTTATTCTAGAACGTTGGAAGTATGTTGGTGAATTTTTAGAGATTTTTTGAATTATTTTGAAGAGGCGAAAAAACAAAGAGATTCTAGTGACCCTGGTTGGTATGGATGAGGCACCAAATTGTAGACGGTACGGTAAGGGTTAATTATACATACTATAATAATATTTATACAATTTGTACAATCCTTTATCTACCATTTTATATTGTTTAAATAATAAAATTTTATTTATTTATTGTAAACTTAAAATATGTATTATAGATTCTTCAAAAATTTCGATTTTCGATAATTCAAATAATTATACTTTTTTTAGCGATTCATATCGTACTATTTTTTTTGTTATTTCAAAGGATCAACTAAAAAAAATTTTGCGGGTTTTTGTTTGAACATTAAATAAAAAAGTTTGAGAATTTTTTATCCAAAGTAGTTTTTTGAGAATTTTTCCAATAAAATTTCTTTGAAGCGTTGTAACCAATTGAAAATACAATATTATTTATTTGATTCATATTTATCTGTCTTTGTCTGACTTCAAAATATAAATTCCACACGTTTTGAGCTAAAAAATACGTATTCAGTTCAGAGATATAGCGTGACAAAGTTGCATGGGGTTTCACAAACCCTGGTGTTATCGATAAGATAACCAAAAATAATAATGCCAGGGTTAAGACATGTGAATATTGGCTCAGATGATTCAAAAATGGTTATTTCAATGTTAACGACAAAGATCACTCGAGACAACTAAAAAAGCTGGAAAATACAGATTTGCAAGTATTATTGGACGAAAATCCAGCATAATCCACTTCAAAATTTGCCAGAGAATTAAATGTTAATCGTACAACTGTTATTAAATTTACATGATATGGGAAAGATTCACAAAGAAGGAAAATAGGTTCCACATCAGTTATCGGAAAATGCCATTGTGAACCGATTGAACATTTGCATTTCGTTGATCGCCAGACAAAAGAAAAAGAAGAGTTTTTTGTATCGAATTGTTACTAGGGATGAAAAATGGATCTATTTTGATAATCCCAAACGAAAAGTATCATGGGTTATTCCAGGTCAACCAGCAACATTCACTTCGAGGCGATTCAAAAGTATTGCTTACTCACGATTCAAAAGTATTGCTGTGTATTTGGGATCAAGGTGTTGTGTACTATGAACTATTAAATCCGAAAGAAACTACTGATCATTATCGACAACAATTATATAAATAAAGCAAACGTTAGACCAAAAACGATCTCCAATTGTGAATAAACGACGCAAAGTGATCCTTCTTCACAACAATGCGATCTCATGTTACATTATCAGTGAAGCAAATGCTATTAGAACTGAAAGGAAGTTTTACCGCACGCCGCGTATTCTCCAGACATTGTTCCATCTGATTTTTGTTTGTACCGGTCGATACAATATGCTCTTGAGGATACACACTTTCATAATTTCGAAAATTTGTTGAAAATTGGATTAACTCCAAAGAAGAAATTTTTTATAATAATAATAAATCATGATAAAAAAAGAGGCAATAGGAGTCGTTGCAAGAAGTAATTCAGTGTCAAATATTAAAATTAATTATTTTACGTATAATGTGACAATAATTTACATAACTTAAACGTTTCGGCTCGTGATTTGGGTCATTCTCAGCAAAATGATGTTAAAACATTGTGTCGTGTATAGTTTTATGATCACGTCGTGATTGGTATCAAAAACCTACTTCTTCGGGCAGATTCATAAATTATTGGTCTCAGCACCCGATTTTTCAAAAAAGAAAGGAATAATATCGAATTTGATTGACAAGGCATTTCTTCTTTCGCATCCGGACTTTCACAGGAAAAACATTGAGTTCATTATTAATATTTTACTATAAAATGACTATTTACTTGATTACATTTTTAAAACAATTAATGAGAGGATTAAGAAATTAATCTATAAGAGTAATAATGATGATGGATCTAATATAAATGCACAGGACAAAAATAAAAAATAGTTTACTGTGCCATACATTAATGATGTTTCACAAAAATTTAAGAACATTTTCAATGGTTTGACATACGGCATATCGTTTTATAGTATAAATAAACTCGGTAATTTTATTAAAGTACATAAAGATCCATTACCAAATTTACAAAAAAAAAATGTAGTCTACAGAAATCAATTGTAGTGATTGTGATGCATCATACGTGAGCCAAACGGGCAGAAAACTGAAAATCAGACTTTTAGAATATCGTAGTCGTATACGTAGAAATACTACGACTCAATCAGCTATTACAGACCATAGGATGCATTGCGATCACGAATTTGATTGGGAAAATGTGAAAGTTCTGGGTGTCAAGAAGCATTACAACAAACGTTTATTCGCTAAAATGATACATATAAACAACCAATCAAATGGGCTTAATGTAAAAACGGACACGGATGGCTTAAACAAGGACTACATAGAAATCCTCAATAAATTGTAAATATGTTTGTTTCTTTCTCACATTAACCGCAATGTCACTGCGCCAGTTACTGTTTCATATTGTTTTATTCTGTTAACGATTTTTGGCTTATAATGTTCATCATTTTATATCCAAATTGACGGGATTAATCAAACATTCTTTATAATCACATAATGTTCGTGATTTCGTCGGTTGAGATGAGTTAGTTCGGATTGTTTTTTGATTTTCAATAATAACAGTTGAATAAAAATATTATAAACAGATGCTTTCGGTTACCAATCAGTCTATGAACTATTATGGTCAACAGATTTATCAACGAAGACTCTCACTTCATCACAGACGTGATCATAAAATTATATTATATATGACACAATATTTTAACATCATTTTGCTAAGGATGGCCCAAATCACGAGCCGAAACATTCAAGTTATGTAAATTAGTGTCACATTGTATGTAAGACAATTAATTTTAATATTTGACACTGAATTACTTCTTGCGACGACTCCTATTGCCTCTTTTATCACGATTTATTATTATATTAATAGAAGAAATTCATGAATTTATTGTACTTATTGTAATTTATTAATCTTTTTATCGTCGCACGGAAGCCCATCTTTTGCCAGAAAGATGGGAAAAAGTTACACAAAGGAAAGATTTTGGTTAAGGTATTCGTCCAATATCTTGTTTAAAGCAGTTTTTGAAATAAAAAACTCTCAAAACTAAATTACACTTCTAATAATAGATCCGGAAATAATTTTGTTGAGTAATTAAAATAATTATGTGAAAAATTCAAACATAATAAACAATATTTCAAAAAATTTTTATTATTTCGCCTAACAATGAACTTGAACGTTGTATATTTTGATAATTCAACAAAATTATTTTCTGATATGCATGTCTGGTTATATTTTTAAATACTTTAATAAAACCATTCTTCCCATGTAATAACTACTCTTTTTTCACGATTCTCTTTGTACTTTTAATGAAATTTTGTCTTTCAGTAGTCTCTCTCTCTCTCTTAAGTTTACCTCGAACTTCCTGCAATATATATGAATTAAATATCTCGCGATAATTTCTTTTACTTTTTAAACCGTCATTTCAAGAACATGCGCGTAGTGTTAATTTAGGTTTAATTCCATCTTTTTTCCTTGCCCGTTCATTCTTTTTCACTCTTACGATAACGCTCTGTTCTTCGCGACTTGAAAATTGGATATTTACGTTCTGCTGCGTCCGTGAGCCGATCTCTCTTTCGAAAGGAAACGAAATAAAGAGTTTCCGCTCGGTTCCTTCACAGCTCGTCCAGTTCCTTTCCGACGTTCCTGTACGCTCTATGAAAACTCAGCGCTTATTACATCAGCGATTTTCCCTCGAAAACCGTCGCGTCACATCGACGACGCGGTCTCTCTTTGTCGGGGATCCTTATTTGCGCCTCGCGGAAAAAAAACTGCATGGCGTTAACTAGGAGATTCTTTCCGTGCATTTGCACTTTGTTTATTGAGATGGGAGTTATAACAGATAAAAGGAAATACTGTTTTCTTCGATGTTCATTGAATTGAAATTGATGTCAACTGTTTTGTTATTCGTGTTATCACGAAATAAAACTGCATAAAATACAAGTTTAATTACAATTTTTTTAATTTCAAAAATAATTCCGCGCTGTCTTTTCTTTTCTTAGAATTGATTGCGCCGATATGATTTAATACAAATTCAGATTAAGTAAATTCCATTCTTTGAATAGCGTTATGTGAAATGAAACAGTTTTTTTTACTACGTATAAAGGAAACAAAGGTTGGATTGTTAAATAATAAATTGAATTCGTAAATTAAAAAAGTAATCTAGATCTCCCGATATTGCATTAATGAAAACAACAAAAGTATTGAGGTCAATTTGCAGTCCTACTTTTATATATAATATGTATTAAAAACTTCTTTCATTTTACAAAAATAAGAGGTAAATGCGTAAGTACTGAAATACAGAAACTTAATCGAGTCTACTTCGGGGGGGGGAGGAGGGGTAACGCTTTATTTATTCCGCAATAATAAGGGAACGGAAGTACATCTTGGTCGTGGGTGCTTCATAATTACGCAATGTGCCGGATAGTTTCAGGCTGAACTTTCTTTCCTTGCAAAGTTTACGAAGAGAGAATCGAGATTACTTCTCGCTTCCTCATTGCGAGGAATTGTGCTTTGACGCGTTGTGAGCTCTTTAATCGAGTACTTATCGCAAAATTAATATTAGAGTAACAGTAACAGCTCTGGAAACCTATTGGCAGAAAGCTTGATAAAAGGAAGATTTTGTTTTAAAGCATTATGAACAAAGATATATAACGAGACTTATAATAACTTCAATCGTAATGATTTTTTAAAAATGGGAAAATTCTATGGTGTAAAATGTAAAGTAAAAAATCTATGGTGACAAGATACTGGAGATTATAAATACATATAAATAATATGTGGAGTAATTAAGTCTTTGAGGACCGGAGCTTTCTGACAAAATAACTTATGGATGATTTTGTAAGGATTTTCGCTGAATTCTATTCTGATCTCAGAATTCTAAACTTAAAATTTCAGGAAAATAATCTGTAACTTGGTTTTAGAAAGTTCTTAGCATTGCTGAGTGTACCCTGAAAACATTGAATTTCAAAAGGGTAACCCTCTTTGAAGGAGAATTTAGCATTACGGGGTTTATAATCAGAGTTTGAATTAAAATAAGTTTGGTTTGAAAATCAGACAGAGAGAGAGAGAGGGGGGGGAG
>NW_017299323.1:19125-21253 GCF_001594075.2 Trachymyrmex cornetzi
GAGAGAGAGAGAGAGAGAGAGAGAGAGAGAGAGAGAGAGAGTACTAACTGTTTGCGTAAAATTGATGCATTTTAAATGAAGCGAAATTGTAAAAATTTTATGTTATTTTGCAATTAAAAAGTTTCTAAAACCGAGTTTTATGATAAACAAATTATTTTTTTCAATTCTGTCCGCAATACCAAATCTACCATTTAAAACTTTTTTATTTTTAACCTCGGATTAGAATAAAGGGCTAATATTCCGAATAGAGGAGGCAGCTCCGATACATTGTCAAGATCATGACTCTGAGTAACCTCCACTAGGTTTTAGCTGTCGGTCGTCATTCGTTAAAAAGTTATTAACAAAAGAAATTTGAAAAATGATGCCTCTATTCTACTATATAAAACAGAAATTTTCTGCTTTAAAGTATATTTTATAACTTTTCACGCGAAGCAACTCTCACCCCACCTTCCCCACCTACCAAGGGGCGTACGAGTTCCACGCGAAGTGACTTTCACTCTATCTCCCTCCTGTTAAGGGGCGCACGACTTCCACGCGAAGCGACTCTCACTCCACCTCTCCCTCTGCTTAGGGACGCACGATTTCCACGCAAAGCGACTCTTACCTCATCTCTCCTCCTGCCAAAGGGCTCACGACTTCCACGCGAAGCGACTCTTACCTCACCTCCCTCCTTGCTAAGGGGTGTACGACTTTCCACGCGAAGCGACTCTCACCCCACCTCGCTGCCAGAGTTATATAAGAAATTATATAAGAAAATATTTTGCGTTGTTAAAGCAGGGAATTTGTTTCATCAGAGCACAGTTGTGTCCAAAAGTTTAGTTTTATTATATTAATGAACTTTTTTTGTTAATAACTTTTTAACAAATGACGAGCGATAGCTAAAACCTAGTGGAGTTCATTGAGGGTCGTGATCTTGACAACATATGTTAAGGTCATCGGAACTGCCTCCCCTAATCGGCATATTTACCGAATAAAGCATTGTAAAATTACTTACAGGCCAAGTTTTATAAAAATCGAGCTAACAATTTATAAAAGAAAGGAGATTATTCCAAATTGGGTCGCATGTCCATAAAGAGTCCTTTGCGCTGCGTGCGTATATAGTTGCTATTATTTTTATTTTTTATTGGTACATAGTTTTATATATCATTACATAGTTTTATACTGCTTTGAAATTCATTCACTCCATACGTGCTTCGCTGTTAAAGTTAATATACGTACAAATTCTTGAGGAGGTGGTTATGGGCGATAATGCAGCAAATGGAATAAGGATGCCAATATCAAATAGATGTATCTTCTTCTCTCGTTTACGTTTTATTTAGCAAAATACAAAAAGGAGCGACATGCATCCTGCGCGTTCCATGCTCGTAATCATACTGGGTGGAATGTCCCACGAGGAACTCCACTTACGAGCTTTACGACGATGAAACGATTGTCGCAATTTCTATCTTTATCGTTAGCGCAACGACATCGCGGGATTCAACGGCAGCCTGCAGAAAAATACAACTGTATCGTAAAGCCGACGAGATATACGTAACATACACAATAATTTTCTCAAGTTTTTATCTCTGACTTCGCTTGCGCTGAAGCATAAGGGACGGAGGGAAGAAAAATGTTCGGTTGTAAGTTTTTAGGCCTCTAATATGTACAGCCTTATTAGCCAAAAATATTAGGTACTTCATTAACCATTATTTAAAATTTCAGCTCAAAAATTAATTTTTTGGCATTTGCCGTCAATTTCTTTTGTTTAAAAAATCTTTTAGTTTATATATACATATATATATATATATATTTAAATATTTACAACAAAACGTCTAATTAAAAGACGTTTTCATCCTATTATAATTAACACAATAATTTATTATACTTAACCAGTTTATTACACTTTTCTAAAAATTAATAAAATTTTCCATAAATAAAATCCGTAAAAGAAACGTAATTTTACTCTTTTAATTTGCCTGCTATTAGAAGGATAGTAAAATTATTCCAGAACGAACATTATATATATGTATATTCTATTAATTCTATATTTAGAGTATATACCAGACTACATTTATCATTGTACTGTATCACTAAAATTCTGTAAATTAAAAAAAAATAAATACTTTATAAAAATATTATACTAGAAAAG
>NW_017299323.1:21618-24696 GCF_001594075.2 Trachymyrmex cornetzi
TATTGTGTCTAACACTTAACTTTAAAAAAATTAATAAAAAGTTATTAGTTACCGATAAAATGTAACTAAATAAAGTTAAAAAGTTAGGAGTCTAAAATATAACTAAGTTAAGTTAAAATTAATTAACTTTTTAACTTTTTAACTGAACTTTTAACTTTTTAATTTAGCACTACTCAACCCTGCTCATATTTCATAAAGTTACACAAACATAAATGAAGATGCATCAGATCTCAACATTTTTTACGAAATTTGCGAAATTCCATGGAGCCAAGTAAAAATTGTACACAAATGCGGTTTACATCTTTCGAAAGAGTGAATCTTTACCTTCAATTAATTTTTTTATGAAGCTTCGTACGATTTTTTTTCCGAGTTATTCAACGTCGAAGCAAAAAGGGTCGTTTTTATTCAATGTTGAATAAAAAAAGCAAATTGAAGATAATGACTTATAATAAAGTTTTTGCATACAAAAATGATTTAAAGCATTCAGAAGTTATTTAAGCTTTAAAACGCTTATTTCAAACATTGCTTTGTAATCATTTTTCGCAGAGATACGTAAACCTTGATTTTGACCCTTTTGAAGCTAATTCTAAATGATCCTTTAACTTCAAAATAGAATGATTTCGTAAATAATGATTGTAACGAAATTTTAAAAAATGCATTTTAAAGGTTGAAATCTTTACTTTCGAAATCGGTAATTGGTATTTCAATCCGACTGATCCTTTATGGAGCTATACGGACACAAATGGATATCCGTCATATGTGAAAATTTTGTACTAATTTTACAAATGTCTATGGCGTGAAGTAAAGATCACACAAAAATGCGGTTTACAGCAATCGAAAGCGTAAATCTTTACCTTCAAATTTGTTTTTTTATAGATTTCTGTACGATTTTTTTTCACCGAGTTATTCAACATTGAATAAAAAGGGTCGTTCTTGCTTCAACGTTGAATAACTCGGTGAAAAAAAATCGTACGAAGTTTCATAGAAAAAGAAATCGAAGGTAAAGATTCACTCTTTCGAAGCATGTAAACCGCATTTCTGTATAATTTTTATTTAGCTCCGTGGAACTTCGCAAATTTCGTAAAAAATTTTGAGATCTGATGCATCTTCATTTATGTCTCTGTAACTTTATGAAATATGAGTAATACGGTTTTTTAAAGTACAGGTTTGAAAAGTAGAGATTTCAGGCTTTAGAATGCTTTTTTAAAAATCTCGATACGATAATTTTTGACGAAGTTATTCTATCTTGAAGTTTACCTATTATTGCAGGATGGAACAAGTGATCCTTTAATTTTGTTGAGTAGTGTATATGTGTGTGTATGTATAATGCCGGTTAACAAGTAATGATGTAGGTAAAGAACTCTAAAGGATTTATAACATTTAATACATGCGAGTGCATCGACAATGTATTTTGTGCAGATTGAAATATGCGGATTTACAATAAAATGAAAAACATTTTCTTTCGCAAATTCGCATTTCATTCGTCTAATAATGATGCTGTATAATATGTTTTCATACTGTGTATCTATACTTATCTGTAGTTGCATTTGTCAACGAATTTTCAATTACGAAAAGAATTTAGAATTGAATTGTGTATATATCTTGCATATTTTTTTTCCTGAATATTTCTTCTCCTAGATATACAAGGTGTCCCAAAAAGGTCGGGACGCATAAATATCTCGGGAAATATAAGTTTCACAGAAAAGTGTTTCAGACAAAAGTTATATGGTTTAAAAATATCTATTTACTGATCCTATTAGTACCGGCGATACTGTAACTTTGAAGCATTATAACTTGAAAAGTACTTAAAAAAAAAAAATATTTTATTATAGCGTTTTGGATAACTCTCGACATCAGCTATTAGAGTTTTGAATCAAAAATAGGGTGTTTCATTTAAGAAAATCAATGTAACCTTGACCTGACCTTGGCTATTCAACCCAAGGTCAAACTGATAGGATCAGTAAATAGATATTTTTAAATCATATAACTTTTGTCTGAAACACTTTTCTGTAAAACTTATATTTCCCGAGATATTTAGGTGTCCCGATCTTTTTGGGACACTCTGTATATGTAACGATATACTTTTAAGGTTTTCACGGATATTTTCTTCGTGCAAACTACGCAGTTTGCAGGTTATTTTTGTGTTTTTATACGTGTTAAATGCATTAAATATATGCTTATAATACGTCCAGCCTTATTAGCCAAAAATATTAGGTGCTTTATTAAACATTATTTAAAATTTCAGCTCAAAAATTAATTTTTTGTCATTTGCCGTAAATACCTTTTGTTTAAAAAACTAGCTTATACAGGGTGTTCCCAAAAGGTGGTACCAAATTTTAGGGGTATGTAGTACTCATTAAAACAAATCAAAAAGTCTTAATGAACAGTATGCCAAAAACTTTTTATTTCTGAGTTATGAAGCATTTTCTTCTGTGAAAAATAGAAAATAACTTAAATTTACAATAAAAGTTCAATGTGTCCTCAGTAGTAAAGCAAGGTATATCCTCGCCCATGGGATACCCCGTGGGGTGAGGGGCCGGGGGGAAAACTGGACGAGAGGGGTACTGTGGTGCGGGAGGGGGCAGCCAATGAGCGAGCTGCTTTTACCTCCCACCACCTCTCGCAGTTTTCCTCCCCGGCCCCCATCCCCACAGGTGCATGTGTGTGTAAGCTCGTGACATCACGACGTGAGGAGTGACGTGACGAAATGTATGTAAAGTTAGCCTCCCTTTTTTTGAAAATTAAAATTTTGACAATTGTTCCAGATTGTTCTGAGTTTGCTCTACATTGTTCCAAAGCGATATCATCTTATTCCAAATCGTTCTCCAATAAAAGGAAAAAACGAATTTTTTTTGCTAGCCCCCCTTTTTTGGAATATCAAACAATTTTTTTTCGCTACAGATTGTTCTAGTTGTTCTAAACATTGTTCCAAAAGAACAATTCCATACGACGAACAGAAATGGCAGAAAACAAAAAAACATTTTCTTATCCGGCACCCCTTTTCTTAATATTCGAAAAATTCATTATCGCGATAAATTGTTCTAGTTGTTCCAAACATTGTTCCAAAAGGACAATTTC
>NW_017299323.1:24777-31766 GCF_001594075.2 Trachymyrmex cornetzi
CTCCTTATCCCAACGCAGAATTTTATATTTTCAGTTGTTCTAGTTCTGAGAAACATAATTCTGCATTATGAATCATCCAACGCTACTCTTCTTACAGAGAGCTGCGGGGTGGTTGAACGTTCTCACTCGCACCGATCTCACTTACACCAACGTTCCGTGCCGTTCGTTTGACGCCCGTTCAGTCGTATCACACACACATACACTTGCTACAGGGCGGCGGTATTTGTCTTAATTCGAACAATATCCTGAATCGTCTGACAAGTACTCGTCATCATCGATGTTTCCAATATTGTCAATGTCTTCAACGTCCTGAAAACATCATCAATGATTTCGAGTAGACGCTCTTCAGGTATATTTCGCACAATATTTATTACGTTGTCCATCGCGTAATTAAATCTCTACGAGTTGTACAGAATAACTGTACGCGACAGTGTGAGTAATAATATATATATTATGCGATCAAGCAGCAATTTTTTCATTTTTTCCTCAAAAGATTATAAACCATTTCCTTTTCCTATATAAAGTATATGTAGTATATATAAAGTATATGTAGTATATAAAGGTAGGGTGTGAAAATAAATAAAAAAGTGCTTTATAATTGTAGAATAGTGTTTATTGTCGAATAGTGTACATAATTAATGCTCTCCGAAAATCAGAGGATCAACTCACAATCGAGGATGTCGTTGCGGTCGAAGGATTCGTCATAGTACATCATTTTCAGCATGTTCGCAGATTTCGTGACAGTGGACGCGATAGCGAGAAGTCGTGAAAATTTTTTGTCGACGTTATCGGTCATTGCGGTTAAGGAGGAAATGAGACGATTCAGTATTCAAAATTATCCGGGAGGAAATTCATGTAACTGTTTAGTACGTGTGGTCCATCGTATTTTGCATCATTTATATCTATCGACCATACGTAGCGTTGATACGTGACGAATATTCGATGATGTAATACCAACACCGTATCCACATATTGTAAAGTACAGAGATCTACATACGTGGGTGTATTTGTTGTACTTTCAGTAGTTGGTGGTTGTTGTTGGTTTTGGATTTTTAATTCCATAAAGTTGTGTTGAATGGCTAAAATGTCCTCTATGTTGAGTTTAGCGATTCTATTATTATTTCTAGCAGTGACAACTGCGAACATTATGGATTCTTCGCACGAACTGTGCATTAATCCTAATGCGTGTCCAATTTCATGTATTAACGTGTTAAGCAGATAGTCCTTGTTACTACTAGCAGATTTGTCAGTTAGATATATATGCCACGGTTCTGCACTATCTATGTGTATTTCAGCGCTGTAACTGTCAACGGTAGGAGGACAGAACGCGTGAGCGAGTACTCCACCAGGTCCATCTAACGAAGAGGCGCAAATTTCTTCGTTGCGTCTACGATCAGCGTACGTGTGTGTGCCATTACGATAAGATATCAAGATATCGGGATTTACCGTTTTACGTTCGAACGATAAAGACGAATTAGCTGCCCATAGCGAGAACGCGAATTCGGTAGTTTGCAAGGTGTGTGGATCCGCTAGCTGGAAATGTCACGTGAGATGTATTTTCGCCCATTTACGTCTACCTATATTATGCTCGTAGATGTCAGGGAGACCACATCGTGGTTTACGCATCTGATATAACGTATAGTTATTCAATGTACCATCTCGCCCTGTATTTGATAATATTCTTGAAACAACGAAATAGCCTGTTTAAGTTCTCCCTCTTCGAATGATAATTGCGTATTGTTGCCAGCCTTACTCAAGTAGCCGTACTTTTGTAGATACAGATTTACTTCAGTATCTATGCTTTCACGATTCGTCGTTGTCGTCGACGCTGTCGTTCTCGTTGTCGTCGTAGTAATCGTAATGAAAACGATAACGATGATAAACGTGAGAGACATTGCGATGTAACACAAGTATACGACACGCGGTAGAAACGATGCGTACCCGAACGCTCTGTCCAGAGTAATGAATCGCGTTTCATGATTTTTCTATATACGTATACGACATGAATCATGTTTCATACCTTAATATTTTGCAGTAAGGCTCTTATCTATCTAAAAGGAAAGGGATATGATATCATCAATATTTTTTGTAAGATATAATATATTTAATGGAATATGTGTGTTACAGTACAATATGATAGCGTGTGAAACTCGATAAAGAGCTTGAAAAAAATATTATACAATTTTGCGAATAACATTAGTCAATGGATTGTACTCTATCACCCCCTGTCGTGAATAATAAGACAATAAGCTGTGGTGTTCAGTGGAATATTTTCCATATATTCGAATTCTATACGAATATCCACAATGGCGCTCTTTACCGATTCGTTTTGGCGAGAACAATCGATCACTACGAATGGACTGTGTACAAGAAATTCTCTGATAGAAAACATAGCATCGCGATTGTTCTAACCGTAGTACGTATTTTGAAATTTTACATACATATCGTATAGTATAGCGTATTTTTTGTGTTCGAAATCTAAATTCATATCGTCGTAAGGATAAAAATCAGAATTTAAAAAAAGTTTCACATTAGTGAGATTACATATGTCGAATTCGAACCATTTTAGATTGCGTTCATTGGGACGATCCCAACGAGTTGGTGGATCGTCTTCAATTGCTCGATGCTTCACGTCGTGCGGGTAATAACGCTCATGACAACAAAATTTTGTCTATAATCGAAGAACTTCGCGAAGCTGGATTAATTATAAATTGAATCGTTATAATAAAACTTGTGACAGTTTTCGCGCGAACTCGATACGATGTCTGTGAATAAATTTGGTCTGCCTCTGAGGAGAGACGATAGCGATGAAATCAAAAAGTCGCGATTGTCGATGGAAACTTTACGAAATTACGACAGTGGGTTCTGTTTGAATCCGAATCATTACGACGCGAAGAAACGAAAAATAGAACACGTGGCCGCGCCGGAGTTCGACACCGACGCGGTAAACAAAAGCTCGAACGCACGCTTCGAGATACGCGAAACGAGATTGAGGAATCATGCGGAACGATAAGGAGCGATATGGAGGAGGTGCGAAGAAACGTGGAAGAGATTCAGCGTCTGACTCGAGATGTAACTGTACGAATGAAAAATGTAGTGACTAACGCGACATTGGAGAAATCGTTCGAAACGATGGGGAGAGATATGATCGTACGCGAGCTTCGGAATACGCAGAAAGATATCTCGAACGATGTGGAAAAAGTGCGAAACAACGTGGAAGAGATCTCGAAAAGTGTGAGCGCGCTATCGACGAAAGTGTCCAACGAGATTCAGCGTGATATAACTGATCTGCGTCAACAAATGCTTAATATGGTGACGAAAGAGATGATTCAGCGTGGTATAACTGATCTGCATCAACAATTGCATAATATAGCGACGAAAGAAACGGTGATGAAGGAGACGTTAGAGAAATCGTTTAAAACAACAGGAAGAGATATAATCGTGCGCGCGCTTCAAGATATGCAGAAAGATAGTTTAAAAGTATATAGTGATATGGAAAAAAGGGTATCCGACGCTATCACACGTCTGACTCGAGATGTAACTGCAGGAATGAAAAATGTAGTGACTAACGAGATATTGGAGAAATCGTTCACAACGACCGGGAGAGATATGATCGTACGCGCGCTTCGGGATACGCAGAAACATATCTCGAACGATGTGGAAAAAGTGCGAAACAACGTGGAGGAAGTCTCAAAAAGTGTAAGCGCATTATTGATGAAAGTGTCCAACGAGATTCATCGAGGTGTAACTGATTTGCGTCAACAAATGTTTAATACGGTGACGAAAGAGACGTTAGAGGAATCATTTAAAACGACAGGGAAAGATACGTTCATGCTGGCGCTTCAAAACATATTTGACGATATTAAGATGTTGCATCACGGTGTAAGTGATCTGTGTAAATAATATCGACGAATGTGTGTAACGAGAACGAGATTCGGCATCTGAACGAGGTGTCTAGATATTCAAACGCATCTAGAAAGGTTTAAAAGATACGTGCAAAGCTCGTTTCCTGTCATAACAGAGAGAGGTGAGTATCGAGAAACGAAAACTCGTGAAAGAACTCCACGCACCCGCGCCAAGAAATTTTCCACGTCGTCGCGTCGTGGTGCACGGTTGCGATGATTTATGGCAAGCCGACGTCGAGATGCGTCCTTACGCGCGATTCAACAAAGGTTACAATTACATTTTAACAGTTATCGATGCTTTGAGTAAATATGCATGGGCTCTACCACTCAAGAGCAAGAATGGAAACGATGTGACCGCAGCGTTATCTACAATATTTCGCGAGGACGAACGATACACACGAAACCTGCAGACGGATAAAGGAAAGGAATTTTACAACGTTACCGTGCAGAAAAACATTGTTAAGAGATACGACATAAATCATTATTTGATTCGTATTCAGTGATGAAAGCGTCGGTGATGGAACGATTCAACCGTACACTCAAGAATAACATGTGGAAAACGTTTACGTTAAATGGCTCGTACAAATGGATCGACGAGCTACCGCGTCTATTGTCAGATTATAATCATCGTAAACATCGAACCATTGGGATGCGACCGATAGACGTAACATCCACCGTTGCAAAACGACTCTTGTCGACGGTATACAGTCATGTAAAAATTGCCGCTCCAACGATGTTCAAGATAAGCGATCCAGTACGTATTAGTAAATTCAAGACAATTTTTGAAAAGGGTTATACACCTAATTGCTCCACCGAGATTGTCTATATCGTTAAAACACAACGTACGAATCCTGCAACGTATCTACTGAAAGATTATCAAGGGAAGCCGATAGCTGGTGGATTCTACGAATACGAATTACAGCGAGTCTCTAATCCTGACGTTTATCTCGTGGAAAAAATACTACGCAAACGAGGAAATAAAGTGTATGTAAAATGGTTAGGAATGGACAGTTCACATAATTCTTGGATAGATAAAACGGATGTATTGTAACTTTTTATTTTATTATTACAATAAAAATACAACACACATTACAGAGGTATTTTATAATGTCCCCAAGGTAGAGTAGTGACCGATTCGGGTACGACGTACCGCTTATCATCGTACGGACTAAGAGCGAGCTTCAATTCAGACACCGTGTAGACCTAGTGCAATGTCGATCGTATGCACGACTGACGTCTCGACTGTACCATTACATCGTTCAAACATCGCACATAATCGTCGAAAGTGAACGTTTTCGCGACTACGTTTTTCTTCACACCCTTTATTCTCTTTGTATCGCTCTTTCCGATGGGGTGATCCCGATTGACCACGGCTCGATTAGACACCACCAATCACAGCGACCGGTGCTTAGGAGCTTTGTAGTCTCAAGCGCTGTGAGTGGCTCGTGTCCAATTGAGCCGTGTCCAACTGGGTGCCACCCTTTCCGATCACTCTCAACGCGTACATCTTCGCTCTGAGTTCAATAAATTTCGTCATAATCGCACCACAATTTTCATCTTTCATCAAACCGGGTATTTTATTATTAACGCGTGGAATATCATACGCGTTTCTCTCAGGATAATCACCCGTGTCGAATCTCGCGATATCACGCTTGATGTCCTCGTATACATTCTCACACGTATACACTCAAGAAGATAAATCAAGCTGTCAGTGTCTGTGTACAAAATCTTACATGTATCGCGATACAATGGTATTATGTACTCATAGTGAAATTCGTATAGACGCAACTTATCTATTTCGAGAATGCACATACCTAGATATATCGGTTTATTCATTTTTACCTCGAGTTTGTGCAATTCCACAGCAACAAAAATACTTCTACTGTGAAAATTCGGTTTCGCTATCATCGCTTCCCCACCGTATCTCTCATGTGTTATAAGTCAAACGTCAACGTGATCGCGTACGTTCTCCATTGTTTTTCCAAATACCGCATTGTCATCAATTTGTAAAGATTCTTCTCGAATTCTTTATTCGCGAGCATTCTAAATCTCGTATTAAGTTCGATATATCCGCGAAGCCATGGGGATTGGGCGAATTGTAATATACGGTAAATTTTTGTGATGCGGAGACCATGATGAATACATTGCTGCAGATTACGATAGTACACGACATAGCGCTCCTTATTATAAAGAGTGGCCAGCAGTTTAACATTCCGTTTTCCGGGAGGCCGTTCACGAGTGGGGCAGAATGGAAGATCAACATGATCGTCATGAACGCTTTGTGGATACGCAAGGTCGACTTCCAGAATATAATCGATAACGGAGTCTGACGACACAGACATTACGTCAAAGCGCTCGATGTCGTCGACCCATTGAAATTCTCCGTACGGTAAGGATTCGGACATCGCCCAACCGTACAAATTATTCACGTCGAAGTACATGAGGTACGTCGAGGGTTCCGAAGGATCGTACGAAGATGCGTTATACTTGTTATTAGCTTGCGCGTACCTATGTGAACATGGACTCAAACCACCGCGTACACCACGTTCCACAAACATCACCATATCGATGTCGGTGAGTAATTCGAATCGAATACCAGTGTATTTCAACATAGCGTTCCACGTATACCCCGGTAAAGTGTAATTATACACTGGATCCAATCCGTAACTCTCAATATACGTATCACGAAAATTTTCGAAAACGTCTGCTAATAAAAGCACATTTGTCTTGAGATACAAATCACTGTATCGCCGAGAGTCTCTATGCAAAAACGTCGCCAAACGTTTGTCGCGTGTTGATAATCATCATCGGAAGCAGTCTCGTCGGTTAACGAACTATAAAACAGTTCTCGCGGTGGTAAACTACACTGTTAGAAATTTCTCAATGAATTTTAATTAACATGTAAAGGAAGCATGTGGTTATGCACGAAATTAAATGTAATGAATGATGTAAATAAAAACTAAATTACAGTAGTATTAAATGTGAGAACGTGTGTATTGAAATTAATGAACACATTATTATAGAAATTAATTTACACGTTAATGAAAAGTACGAGATCTGTAACTGAAAAGTAATTTACGTTAA